>NC_056733.1:376262092-376459592 GCF_019279795.1 Protopterus annectens
ACTTTAAACTGTCCCTTTTGTGCCTCCATGAAAAAGGGAAAAAAGAAATCCAGTATGACTTGATTTGTTCCAGGCCAGACCACAGCTTCTCATCAGGTGCAGAAACAGAGTACGAAGTACTGTTTGCAGCATACCGTAGAGGTATATCTTCAAACCTACCTGTGTATACATGTAACAATGTGTGCTATGTAGAATATTTAGCATGCGCCATAGTGATTGAGCATTTATTTCATGTAAATTAGTAAGCATGTCCAGCATTGATCCCACTGCACAATTGCCCCACCCCTTTTAGCTGGCCCCACCCTGTCCCTTGGCCCCACCCATTCCACTGTCTCCTGCAGCCCCCCGTTGCTTTGAAGTCACCAGCCGCCACTGCTCAGAACATTACTGCAGTTGTGTAACATCTAGGAGTTGCTGTATATCATCTCAGTCACAGCTTCTAAATTCTTTGTTCAATAAATAGGGGAAAAGCTAAAAACAATGGGTGGAAAACCCATTATTTTTAGGCATACCTCTCAAGTGAACTCATTATGAGGAAAGTTCCTCATTTTCAGTCTTAAAAAGTCCATGCTTCTCACTGTTCTACATTTGAATGCACATTATGCAGTCAGTGTTAATAAGAAATACACTCAGGCATAATAAAAAGCTTTTTTACTTTTATCATATTTAGTGGCAGTAATGGAAAACATTGGATTTTATGTAGCCATGTCACTCAGTAGTCTGGATTTGCACTTGCACATGATCTAGTGTTCTCCATTATCACCCTTTTATCTTCCTGCCCACTTTTATTTATGAGGATGGTTATGGTCAACCCAATACCTGGGAGTATTTGATAAAGGCAGAAGAGAGACAGTAAAGTGATCATGCTCTATGTCCTTTTAACAAGGACAGTATATACATGACAAAAAATACAGAAAACTCCCTCCTTTCATCAATACCTATGCAAGAACATTGAATTGATCCATGTTTTTATTGCCAGAGCAGAACCTGCATCACTCTCTCTTGTTCAGGGGCTCACCTAGTGGATGAAGTCTTCTTTTCAGCACTCTGGTAATGGCTTTCCTAGGATGGTTGAGAAGTGTGCTCCCTTTATAAATGGAACATATCTTTCTGCACCCCCCACCCCTGACTGAAAGATGGGTGCACAAGTGACAATACTATAGGTATTCTACTGTACTGGGATGGTGAAACAAGAATGGAGCCACAGGACAACTATAGCATCATGGAAACAATCAACAAATAAGCATGTTTTTTTTTTTTGAAAAAATCTCAGTGTCCAGCCATTGCTTCTCTGTGTTGAGTTATGTGAGACACTTTGGGCATCTAGCAAAGATGGTTTCTGAGTGTCTCACACAGAAGGTTTACCAGGCATGGCCCACTGGGAGGAGGTTTCAGACTGTGCTGGATAGATTATGACAGCATCATATCTCTCAACTGTCCAGATGTTAGCAGAATGTCAGGATTTTTGCTTCATATTTTTGGTCTATTCCTCATAAAATGTGTGGTTTTCTGGATTTTTGTGGCAAAACAGTGAGGACTAAAGTCCCTAAATAATGATAGACATTTGAGTTTCAGCCTTCATATCCCTCAGTATATATAAGGTAAGACAAGAGCTTTTATTCTAACAACTTTCTAAATTTATAAGAGCAATATTTAAAACGTGTCCCTATTTTTGAGGATGTCTTCCCCGTTATCTTTGTCTTTGTTTTATGCTAAGAAGTTGAGAGCTATGGACAGCATGTCTGGAAACACCTGGGGGTACCACAGGATGAGATGAAAAGTGTTGCTAGGAATAAGGAAGTTTAGTGCACCCTGTGGAGGTTACTAGCAATGACAATTACCAAGAAAAGCAGTTTAGAAAAGGATAGCTGGAAGGATAATTAGTGGACTGATGGATGCATGGATATGTATACATGAAGCATGCACTTGCAGTGGCTACAAACACAAATTATGTTAAAAAAGTAGTGGAGGGTGCCCCATCTTCTTGGTTTTAAGAGTTATGTGAAGTTGTGAGTACATCTGCATAATCGTCTCAGATATACTAGAGAATAAAATGCAAAGTAATTAACTATGTATAGCAAGTACCTCAAAGACAGAATTTTATGGACTGTCCAGGTAAAAAATTTGCAGAGTTTTTTATAATAACCATGGAAGGGTTGATATTCAGTCTTGTTTCACTCACTATGTTCAGTTTTGTATAGCTTCCAAACCTAAACTATCTCCTTTAGTGCTTATTTCACAGATGAACTAACCCAGGGAAATGTTTATACCTGCCTCACATACCTCTTCTTGTTTTATATGTACTATGATGGCGTTAATCACATTCATGAAGTATTCAGCAGTCTCTTATAGAATTGAGGGTTTTTAGAAATGCCTGTTAAGCTGATTAACTTTTTTTAAATAATATTATTTATTTAGTTTCTAACTTGATAAGCCCACTATATTCAAGTGTTTTTTTCAAGTGTTGCTAAGAGGCACACAATAAGTAAATGGAGAAGTATGGAAGCAAATCCAAAACTACAGGATGAAGCATGTTAACAGTTCATAGCTCTAACTGTATGAATAAACAACCAGACAGGCATAATGATCATTCATCAGAAAGACTGAGTCTTCAGACCTCTTACATTTGTATTAATTGTAGTTATATGCACAGAGTATAGTTTTGCAAGGTAAAGGTAAGAAGGCCGTTACTCAGATGTAGTTTCTGCATAAGAATCGAATGTAATATGTTTACTACATGAGATATTTTGCCATTTTCTTGGGTGGTGAAAGCCAGGGAACCTTTTTGGCCAGGCTTATATAGGCCCCAGGGCCGATAGCCCAGTACCTACCTATGAACCTATAAGTTAGTGTTTGGATTAAGTGATGGCATCATGGTTCTACACAAATTATATTTTCATAGAAGGGAATGGTATCCCAGAGAATATTAAAGTCTAACAGAAAGATCAGTACTTAATACTGACCAAATGGTAGACAGTACTATTTTATACTATAAAATGTCAACTTTAAGATAGTGTCTTCAGCATGCATTGCAATTAGTATTACCCAACTATTTCACATTCTGCTTGCTGTTTATAATATTGATAGTACATGTGCGAATTCTTGCCCAGGACTATAATTGTTGCTGCTTCTTTTTTTTTGTTGTCTTTCAATCTATAATTGAAATGCACAATGAGGCTGAGCTCATAGTTTTAAATAAAAGCTTTTCTAGGTTTCAGTGAAGGTGTAAATGTGGAAAGAAAGAATATTAAACAAGGCTTGGACATCTACAGTTTTATCAGAGAGGTTATGAGTACTTAGGTGTGATATTTATAGCCCTGTATTAATTTTAGATGTAAAATAATTTGTAAGGATGATACAATTTTATTGGTATTCAGAAGGTGTGGATAGCAGTGGTATATTTGTGTCACACCTGAAAAAAAGAACAATGGAAGGCACAAGTTATTGCACTTTAAACATTGCAGCCAGCTCTACCAAATCTGCTTTAATAAATTAAAATGTGCATAACACGCTAATGTGCTTTGATGAAACAATACAAAACTATTGTAACCTAAACACTGTCTGACAGGGGAAAAAAACTGCCATACTTTACATAAATGGGTCGTCACAAACAAAAGTATGCAGATATGTGTCTATATAGTTTAGTATCTTCTAACTGCTTTTGAATTATCTTCAGAGAACCTAATAACTGTTCTGCAGTGGCTAGTGATAAAGCAGACACACATAAAGAAATATTGCTCCAGCAGATCAGTCTCTACAGTCACATGGATGATGATAACAAAAAAAAAAACTCACAGGCTTAGAAAATATATGAATCAGTGTAGGCAAAGGGAAAAATTGAGGTGGGAATTGTTGAACACCCAGCTGTGCAGTGTAGTGTCCTGGGAATCTTCTGCATGGCCCTTATCTCATGTCGGTGTCTTGTGGGAGAAAAGATAAAGGTAATTCTTCTGGGCACTTTTTTCTTTTTTTTTATTTTAAACCAACTTGCACTTTTCCCCAGTGTCTTTCTGGCCCATCCAGATAAAGGGTAAAGACCACGCGCATGTCAGTTCCTTTGTTGGAAATCAATATTCTGCAAAGTTTATCTGCCCTACATAGTAGGAAGCACTAATTTTGTTCATGTCAATTGCTTTGATGAATGCTCATAATGCCAGCAGTGCGAGAGCAAGATAAAAGAATTACTGAAATACAGCACCGGCATACGCATGCATGCACGCGCGCACACACACACACACACACACACACACACACACACACACACACACACACACACACACACACACACACACACACACACACACACACACACACAAACTTGCACATGCTGGATGACAAAAACAGTTTGGCAACGAGAGAGAAAGAGAGCACGATTTCACTGCAGTACAAAGCTTTGATTGACAAATAGCTTCCATGCCTAGAAAAACCCAAAAGGCATTGCATTTCAGTCTGTAAGCAAGAGCTATACAGTTTTAAACTGGTTACCATTTTTTCTCTACAAGAGAGTTTGAAAATCATGCCACATTCAGCTTTAGCTGGATTTACAATGTATTATGTTTTACTTATTCTGTTTAATGTTATTAAGGAAATTTGCATGGAAAAGAATCTTTGGACTTGGTGACTTAATCTGCTATTACTGATGCAGTCTCAGGTCTGTGGATGCAACTGTCTATACTATGGTTAATGCAAAATGGATTATAGTGATCCATTCAGATAAGAAATGAGATCTACAATCCAAAATGCAAAGACCGCATTTTCAAACATTAAATGTAGCTATAAAAATGAAACGGCCATATCTGCATAACAATGTCAAATATAAACAACCTTACAAAAAAACATGCATTATACCAGAAATGTCTAAAATGCTTTAACCAGCAAAAAAAAAAAACAGAAGTGAATATGGGGAAAATGAAAAGCCGAAATGCCTACATAAATAAGAGACACAATCTCATAAACAGTAATTTATTTAGCTCTAGCAACTGTATATGGAATCTGAATGAACACAATCTTAAGTCTGATTCTAATAGCAAAGTTGGCACAGTTTGTGAATAAACACAAGTCATCTCATAGGGAGTGGCCATCTCCAAAGAATTCAGTAGCGAGTCTGAGTAGTGCTAGAGAACTATATGTTATACCCAACTGAGTAATATCAAGTAATATGCAGAATGCACTACAGTGGATACCCACTTCTGAAAGGCAAAGTCAGATTATAATAAGGATGATTCAGGCAGCTGCCTGGGGCTCACAGTTTCAGGGGACCCATGATAGGTAGAGGAGTAATGTACGCAAGTCGCTTCTGCTTTGTAAAGTGTTGCAGCAGACCTTTTCCTATCTATTTTATTTTATTAAGTAAAGTAAAACACCACCTTTGTTTACTTAAAAGTAAATAATAAATGCATAAATAAACAGATAGTTAAAAATAAATAAATGGATAAATGACTGGATGAATGGCCCACAGAGCTCCTGCTAAAAGCAACTGCGGCTGCGGCTCTGTATGGGGTGAATGATTAACTGGGTCTATAACACTTCGACGAAATGGCAGAAGTCTCCAACACCATATGTTCCAACTTCTAACCTTGAAGTGCAAAACCATCGAAGGCTTAGAACAGCGATTTTTTTTCCCAAGGAAAAAAAATCGCTGTTCCAAGAAACAAACACACAACACAAGCACACCAAAAAAACAGCAATCCACACACATACACTTAAAATCCTACATCTTACCCTACACTAAACTGTACATACACTACTATCTATCCACTTACCTTAACCCAAACCCTAACCCTAAGGTCCGTCACTATCGCACACTCACCTGACCCATGCCCTAACCCTAACTCACCTATCCCGCCCTAAGCCTAAAGTCTGTCACTAGCGCACACCCACCTCACTTGCACCCTAACCCTAACTCACCTAACCTGTGCCCTAACCCTACCTCACCTATCCCGCCCTAACCCTAAAGTCTGTCACTATCGCACACCCACCTCACCTGCGCCCTAACCCTAACTCATCTAACCCGCACCCTAACCCTAATGTCCGCACAATCGCACACTTACCAGAACCCGACCCGTAACTTTCCACCACAGTGCTGAAAATCACGAAGCCGCAAAAACGGCCAACCAAATTCTTTCCCTGGGAAAGAATTCGGAGTTCCGCGGCTTTGCAATAATCAGTTTTTGAACTTCACAGTTCGAACATATGGTTTTCAAACTGCTGAAGATTCGACTAACTGATAGAACCCCGATTAATTAAATGCGCCAACCTTTGACCAGGAGGTTGGTGTACTAAGCTAAACATTTTGCTGGATTTCTGCTCCTTGATGAAACAGAAAGCCTTCAGATATTAAATAGTACAAGAATTATTTCTGGAAGCATATTTAGAGAATGGAATTCTCACACTGGTCAAAACTAGTAGCATGAGTTTTTTTCCTATACAATCTTGGCAGGCAGCCAAATGTCATAAGTGGACAGACTCATGGGATGACTAGGTGAAGGACTGGAGACACGTATATCGAGCAGTGTGTTTGCCCTTGCCCATGTTCAGTTACCTGTCCTGCTTACATCTTTTGTTTCAGTGCTGCTTCATGCTTACCTCTAATCCTTCTGCTAGAAGAGCAGTACATTTTCAGCCATAGTTATTAATGTTTCTGCTCAAGTATCTGGGAAAACGCCAAAAATAACATGAAAAACACAAGTCTAAAATTCAAAGATTTCTCAAATTCTCTTCAAAGGTAAAATAAAGATAAGAAGTATGAAAGTCTAATGTTTGACATATCAACTGACTATAATCTTTTATGATTTACCGGAAAATCAGTTTTAAAAGAGACTAGGCAAAAAAATATGAGGCAAAATAAGGGACATTTTGCAAAATCAAGGACAGTTCAATCATAGAGTCCAAATAGCGTGTTCAATCTCCACCAAGACTCCGAATTTCTTTGGGCACTGGATGAAAAAAATGCTTTGTCTTACAAAAGGAAGGTCCATGATCAACTTGGATCAGTGTAGCTGCATAAGAATAGAAGACATTGTTTAAACAGAAGATCCTATTTAAACACAAATAAGGTTTCACACTTAAGGAACTTGAATGTGTCCACAAAAACATTTTGAAGATCTGGGCTTTTATTGCTGCTGGCCATTATGGTTTAAAGTATGTGCAGGGGTCCTTTTGTTGCCATGTCTGACTGTTTCATCATATGTTGTAATAGTCACTTGGCTTGTTTAGTGTTTTGTGTGCTTCTCAGTCCAGCTGAAAGGAATTCAAATAAACCCCAAATGCATAGCTGCCTAGAATTTGTTGAAACCCCTTCTACTGTCCTCCCCCAGAGGCACACTTTACCACTAGAGCTCTCATGCAGTTGAGACTTCCAGCAACACTCATCATAAACAGATTGGATTTGGTAGGAACGGGGAGGGGAGGAGCTCTTGCTATAACTCCATTACTCTTCTTCCTCGGTTTTTCATCCTGATTGGTTATCCTTTGTTAGCCCCTCTCCATCCATCCTCTGCACTGTAGCCTCTCCCTACTTCAGTTTGCAGGATCTTTCTAAAATTCTTATGTCTGCGCTAAGTGTTATCTATTCAGCAGGACTCAGAATCTCTTAGCGTAGGCAAGCAATGAGCTTTTGTTTATTTTTACAGGCTTGATTGTAAATGCATTACCGTGTTATTAATTCATGTTGAGTTAGATCAGGCTTTCTCCTTTAAATTTTGTTTCTGTGACTGAAATTAATTTAAATAAATGTGTAAGTATTTTTAAATTACATCAGATTCAGCTGCACCCTGTTTTTAACTTCACTTGCTATACCATTTCTTTTATAAATGTGTTTCACCAGACAATCTACCATTTGTTTGATCATCTGTTGCAGATAATTTCCCTCCTGCATGAATATTTAATTGCCCTGCTTGATATTGGTTCTTTTTTCAGATTCTACTTGTTGACCTGTTCATTTGCTCTACTTCTGTGGGCACTGCACTAACATCCTCCTGCCTTTAGAAACCTCCATAGAACACTAATGCTTTTAGATATTTAGAATAAATTTCAGCATTTTTGACTTATTTGCATGGCAGTATTAAAATATGTATTTCTAATGAGGTTAATGGCCTGCAAATGATCAGTTAACTTCATAATTGCTACTAGATTATGGAATCTGAAATTACTTGGATAATTTTGGCAGGCTGTCTGAGTAGCAGTCATGGAGCCTTCTAGTCATTTATTTATCCACTTTCTGGCTGACATTACTACCAACCGTAAGTATTATCCTAGTCAAAGTCTCCTCCTTACCAACTCTAGCTCCCTTTCCTCAAGCTAGTGCAATAGTTTCTGTGGCACCATTCGTGCGTCTCTATATTTGGAAACTCTGACCAAAAGTAAAAGGTCTTGCCCCATTTTCTTTATCACATGTTTTACAGCTTGGGTCTATTATAAGCAGAGCTCCACAGTGGCATGCTAATGTTCATACGGCAAAACTTACTGATACAAAGGTGCACTCTAAAATGTTTGCCTTCTCACCCTAAGTTTGATATTAAAAATGGTGGCACGCTTCATTGGCATTTCATGTAGTTGTAGAAATTAACTCTTTATTGAGCCATTGCTCACTCCATATATTATTTCATCTTTTCCTTCATTCCTTTTACTATAATTTAAATAATTCCCACTGTAATACTTGATTGTTTTACTTCTGATTACTGTTTGAATTATATTCTTCCTCTTGTAATTCGTGACTCTTTGCTGTTGATTCTAAACTTAGACCTGAAGTTAATGTCCTGTTCAGGCTACTTACTCTAGATGCACTAACTTGCATACCTCTCAACCTCTTAGAGCAAGAAATCCGGACAAAATTCATAACTAAAAGTGGGACAAAGGCCCAAAAATAGGGACAAATTTTAAATATTGCTCTTACAAACTTAGAAAGTTGATAGAATGACAGGTTTTGCATTAGCACACATTTTCTGAATGGTATGAAGTCTGAAACTCAAATGTCTGTCATTATTTTCTAACTTCAGTCTTCAATGATTTGCCACTACTTTGCCAGAAAAACATAATTTTATGAAAAACCGACAAAAAATATGAGGCAAAAATATGGACATTCTGCAAAAATCTGTACAGTTGAGAGGTATTAAGTCACTTCAATAATTTGGGTTGGAAGGTGGCGTAATGGATAGCGTGCTTGCCTCAAAGGCACATGATTATATGGTTTGATACTAGGGAAGTGTGGCTGGGTCTTAAAAAGGCCTTATGGGTTCATTGCCCTAGTATTCACCTATGAACCTATATTTCACTGGTGGTAACCTGATTCCTTAAGTGAAACTCAAAGAGTCACTTTGCTAACTGATTCGTGTTTTGTTTACCCACTGTCTCCTTTTCTGTGAATTAGTTCAAGGTAGTTCAATAAAATTCTTTACATTTATTTAGTCTCATAGAGTATATACAACTGCAAAGTAAACCCACCAAGATTTCAACCACCATTTCCATCCTTTTATTTTAAAAAGCTATGAATGACAGAATGCTTTAACATTCCAGAAGAAAAGCACTCCTGTTATGAAATCTGGTTATTGGGCCTGCAAATAATCAGAAGACCTTATTTAAAACATAAAAAGTTGGAACATAGAAATCTGTCTACAGAAACTCTTTTGAAGATGTGGACTCTCTTCTCTGCAACCTATTAAGGCTTTAAGTAACTACAGGAGTCCTACTGCTGCCCTCTAGAATGTTGTTTTTGTATCTTTTAAAGGCTATAGCCAATTGGCTTTGTTATTGTTTTTGGTGCTTGACAGCCCTGCTGGAAGGGAATCTAGTGATCTCTTACAGCATAACTGACTAGACCTGGTTGGAACACATTCTAGTGACCACCTCTGAGGCACACTTTGCTATTAGAGCTCTTGTACTCTATAAACAGATTGGTTTGGAAGGTTATGGGGGGAGGGTTAGCCCCACTTTGATCCACCATGCTTTCTCCACTCACCATCCACTCTTCATATGAATCAATTTATACTTGCATTACCATCTTACATCCTCCTTTCCCCAGCAGCAAACCACAACAACTAACTAATCTAGCTTGAACTGTCTCATATTCCTAACAATACGCAGTGTATAACCTATAGACAACATAAGGCTGATAGGTACTATAAATTTTGATCTTGTTGCTAAGTGATCACCTATTTGGAACTCATAGTAGTAGTTATTATGGGGAATAGAGATTCCTTGTAACACGAACCTTGGGCTTAACATGATTTACCATCTCAGCATGATGAGGGGCATTGTTAATCGTGTTTGAATGCGGCCGAGGCAGACAGGAAATATAAGAGTATCTCCTCAAGCTCACAGTACAGGCTCATGGCTGCACTGTGTTAAACTACTTCACACTCATAACTAAGTATATGATATCAGCAAAAAGTGTGCATAAGAAAGTACATTATCCAAACCAAATGCATGCACAAATGTCTGTAGTAAAGATGTAATTAACATCACCAGATAAATAAAACAAGAAATCATGAGCAAGGGAAAGCCTAGCAACAAACAGACAATGAATGATGGAGTGGATTTCACTGCCAGAAGCTACAAGAAGGTGAAGATTAGTTGCAAGGTGACGTGCCTAACTAAACAGTCATGAAAAGGTTTAGCATTAAAAATGTGTAGGTCAAAATGGCCATTTAAAATAGTTTGAATTATACACACTCAAACCTCTCAACATCTCAACACAAAAAGTCTGAAGAAATACACACAAGCAGTGAATACAAAGGCACAAAATTAGGGAGGACTTGAAAATACCATGCTCATACATTGGAGAAATCCATAAAATAACAGTTGTCAGATTAATATGAATTTTCTGAAGGGTATAATGTCTGAAACCTGGATGTCTCCCTTTAGCAGAGCTGGATCATGGTCAAATGGGGCCATAGGCAGGGTAATGGTCAGGTCACCCATGTCCCCATCCCACCCCACCCCCAAATCCCCACCCAGCAGCCATTCCAATCACATCTTTCAACTATCCATATATTTGCCTCATGTTTTTGGTCTGTTCCTCATAAAATGTGCGATTTTCTGACAAATTACAGGGATTACCTGAGGATTGAAGTCACTAAATTATTATATACATTTGTGTTTCAGACTTCATATCCTTCAGAAAAATGCATGCTAAGACAAATCCTATCATTGAAGCAACTTTCTAAGTTTATACGAGCAATATTTAAAATCTGTCCCTATTTTTTGGGCCATTGTCCCCCCCATTCTGTCAGGCTTTCTCCAGATTGTTTGCGCTAAGAGGTTAAGAGAGCTATGATTCCAGTGCCCCATTACTTGCCCCATTCTCCCCAGTTACCATAAAACACCGTTCAAACCTGTCAGCATGCATACTATTTTCTTCTTTAATTCTACAATGGTAACAGTTGTTTGGATTTAATTTAACACTTTCAATAGAAATGTTATAGCACAAACACTGATAGCCATTTGTGAAACAAAACAATAAAGTTTCACAATAAAAACAGACTTAGCATGAGCAACAGTAAACTTCTGTGCCCTTGAAACTCACATTCATTGAAACTGCATTGTAACCCACATTCACAGAAAATGCATTTGGCCAGTGGTGGATGAGATCTACCTTTGGGCTGCTTTCAAACTATGCATTAATACATGTGTTATTTGATTCACCTTCATGTTTGTACTAAATTATATTATTTGTTTAATACAGCACCACTTGTTAGATTGTGCTTTAAGTTTGTAGTTTTGAACATTTTCCTGTAACCAGTGAAATAATACCTATGAACCATTAATGACAAGACTACTCATTTCAGAATATTCCAACCATAAAATGCTACTCAGACTGCTGTCATTATACTCTACCAATAACAGTCAATATGCACAATATCTGCAAAAATAAAATTTATCTCAATAATTTCAGATTAAAGAGATTTGTTGACTACTAAACAGGTGGCTGCTAGCAAACAACTTTGTATTTCAGTGCCTCATCTGCAGATTCAGTGCCTGCTGCCCTTGAATAATAAATAGCCTAGATTACATTAAAATGGTGTGCTGGTGATATGTGATAGGGAATGACTGTCAAACAGATAGGTTCAAAGTTACTAGGCATCTCACCCAAAGGGAGACACATTCAGGAATGCAGCACTCCCCTTACCATATGCTGCACTGTAGGCTCAGAAATCAATCTATCTGGTGTACGAAGAGAACCCACAGCTTTCTGCACCAAAGGCAAGTATGATACCTGCTACACCATTGACACTAAGCAACACAACTATGAAACTCTGTGGATGACATGGCTGGAATTTACAAAAACAAAACAAAAAAATAAATAAGTAAAAAAATAATCTGACAGTTGGTGTGCTGGTTTAAGGCATGGGCTTGTCAATAATAAAGGCTTAGGGATTGACTCGGAGTAAAGTCACTTAACTAGACAGTCCCTTAACTGAGTAATTTCACAGACATGCACACACACACAGACACACACACACACACACACACACACACACACACACACACACACACACACACACACACACACACACACACGCACACACACACACTCAGTTCTGCAGCTGTACTCACTGCTTTGGTTTCTGTTCCATTTGCACTGTCAGCTTCAGTCCCACAGACACCATATCTAAATCCCTGTCTGCTCTGCATATCCTACATTTGTGCAAATCTTCCGCTGTTTGCATTAGGGCAACTTCCTAATGCTGAGGGCTTGCTCTTCCTGACAGAAGTCTCCAGGATGGTCCTAGAGCAACAGACATCTTTGGGCTTACTTTTATTTATTGAAGATATTTTATTTTTTGTCAACCCCAAAACCAACTAGGATCCCCACCACTCAACACAGGCCCTAGATATCTGCCTAGGTTGCTTAGTGCTGGATCCAGCTCTGCTCCTTAATGACAGAAATCTTCAAGGACACACCAGAAAAGCACAAATATCTTGAGGAACAGATCATTTGACTATGATTCAAAAATGTGGACAAGATGTGAAACTGAAGAGATGTGAAGAAAGTACATGGGAGACGTGGATTATGAAAGTAAACTAGTAACATACTGTAACAACACATAACTAATAGTAATGGGGAGTGTTAACCATGATCTATGAAGGTAGGTTAAAAATGGAAGATGTCTGTCCCAGTATTGGTCAATACAACATTACATTGCATACAGCAGTCTATCCACTTTGTACTGTTAGCATGAGACACTACTCACGTCATATTGCAAGGGAGTCATAAAGACAGATTCCTGTGAAATGTTTACATGTGCAAGCAGATTACAGTAAAACAGAGCAAGTAACAGACCACAAGGGAAACAAACCCAGAACTCACAGACTGTAATGAACCATGCAAACACCTTAACAAGGCTGGTCAGTAATGCAGACATGGAGCAATTCCTCCACATATTGCACATTTGTGCAGAGCTACATGGATATTTCACAAATGGTCATCACAACACTGGTATATGAATCCAGACAAATAAAACATTTTCGGACAAAGTAAATAGACTGTCTGAGATTGGGCAAACAAAATGCACGTGACTGTTCCACCTCTTAACTCTTTCACTCCGGAGCAGCTCAGAAAATGCTGCCTGCTTACTTCCACCATAGGAACAACAGTGCATCCTGAGCTCATTTTCAGAAAATCCATTTCTAATACCATCCAGAAAACAAATGTTCATAACTCTTTAACTATAAGAGCTAGATTAAAAATGTAAATGTGAAAGTTGTTCAGCAGACACTGACCTTTCCAACAGTATAAATGTTGATAGTGCATATCAAAGTCATTATTAAGTATTTGGCAAGGAATGCTGATATTGTGCATATTGTTTACCTTTTTGGAAAAGCAAAGCACAATATCTTGGTCAGTGTACCATGTAGACCCATACAATTTGTATTTAATTTGTTTGTCTGAATGTCAACTTTAAAATGATATCTTAACCATTACTGTGTGAAGCTCCTTTACGGAGATATTTACAGAAATATGATTAATATAATATTTATCATAATTGATAAATAAACAAGGCATAATATCTCATCACCTGTAACAGATAGAGGGTAAATAGTGTAGAAGTTGTGCGTCTCAATGTCAGCTTCAAAATGATGTATCATTTGTGTCATCACCATGCTCCCTTGCAAAGATATGGGCATAATAATGAGAAGTATTGGAAATGTATAATTTTCATAATCCTACAAGACAAAACAAATTGTGATATCCATACATGTTACACTGCACAGACACAGTTCTTTTACCATGTTGCAAGGAGTAACACTGTATTTAAAATGAGATATTACTTGGCACACTGACATGCTCCCTTGAAAAGATATTTACCAAAATATGAAAAAAATCATAATTTCCATAACCTAAGTCCGAAACAAACTTTGATATCAGTACATGTGTACAACATATAGGCACAATTCTTTCACCATGTTGGAAGTCTGAATACTGTCTTCAAAATGAGGTATTACTTACCACATTCAGATGCTCCCTTTCAAAAGTATTTACCAAAGTATAAAAAATAATAATAATTTCTATAACCATAAGTCTGAAACAAACTTTGATAGTTGTACATGTGTACAACATAAAGGGACAGTTCTGTTATCATGTTGGAACTATGAATACTGTGTTCAAAATGAGGTATTACTTAGCACATTCAGATGCTCACTTGCAAAGTTATTTACCAAAATATGAAAAAATCATAATTTCCATAACCTAAGTCCGAAACAAACTTTGATAGCTGTACATGTGTACAACATATAGGCACACTTCTTTCACCATGTTGGAAGTCTGAATACTGTCTTCAAAATGATGTATTACTTACCACATTCAGATGCTCCCTTGCAGAGGTATTTGCCAAAGTATAAACAAATAATAATTTCCATAACCATAAGTCCAAAACAAATGTTGATATCTGTACATGTGTACAATATAAAGGCACAGTTCTGTTATCATGTTGCAAGTCTGAATACTGTGTTCAAAATGAAGTATTACTTAGCACATTCAGATGCTCCCTTGCAAAGTTAGTTATCAAAATATGAAAAAAAAATTATAATTTCTATAACCATAAGTCTGAAATGAACTTTGATAACTGTACATGTGTACAACATATAGGGACAGTTCTGTCATCATGTTGGAAGTCTGAATACTGTCTTCAAAATGAGGTCTTACTTAGCACATTCAGATGGTCCCTTGCAAAGTTATTTACCAAAATATGAAAAACATCATAATTTCCATAACCTGAGTCCTAACAAAACTGATATCTGTACATATGTACAGCATTCAGAACCAGTTGTGTTACCATGTAGACATATATGATTGAAAATATACACATTCTTGGTGTAGCCAACATACTGCTGAATGGGTGCATGTAAAGAGAAAAAGCAAGGTAAGGAACGCCACTCCACTAATGAACTCATGGGACTTCAGTGGCAGGCAAGGCCATCTGATCTGTTTGATAGCTGTGCTGGCTACCCACTCAGACAGCTGATACCACTGCAGTCTCATGACCTCCTTCAGTGTCAGCAGTCTGCCTTACCTATGCCTTTTCTCTTTACATGTGTCCATTCAGCAGTGGACCTAAGGGATCAAGGTCTGTATTACTAAGCCCTTCCTTTCATCTAAATTCTACACATGCCTGATAGAAGCAGAATAAAAAAGAAGTATTGCAGGATGGTCCACTGACATATTAGATTGTACGTGGTAGCACTCTCCTGAATTAGTTGTTATTTCTCAGCATCTTCAGCATCTCCTTACCACAGTTATTTGCCAAACTCAGAAAAATATATTTTACAGAACACATTTCATAATAGAGTTTTACTTACCATACTGGTCCTACTTGGTCTTGGGTGTTTTCCATTCTTCACACTGGCTGCATGTTACCAATCCTGCATAGCTCTCCCCACACCATTGTGGAGGTCAGTCAAAAACAACACAATGCCCTCCTCAGTTAAGTGAATACCATCCCTTCTGAACAGGTGAACATCTTCAGCAGTGATGCTGTCATGGCAGATTGTAGATCCACAGACCCTGTGCATCAAGCCATGCATGAACTCATTCTGTAAATGTCTGGCCTTGTGAGTTGCCCTTTAACTGTTTTCTGTTTTCCATATCTGTCAAGGAATTATATCAGACCACACAAAATGACAACGTGGCCACCACGACTGCAGGTGTTCAAAAATTGCTGTGATTTGACACCATAGCCTTCCAAGTGGGTGACTGAGGACCATTCCCTCCAATGTGCAGCACAAGAATGTCAGGCTCAGGGTAGATGGAACACTTCTCTTCCAACAACTGCAATACTCTGGTCCAATGCATACCTCTTCTGGAAATCCAGTATACCTTCACACTGGATGTGGGAAAGCTGAAGTTGTACTGCTTTTCAGTTTCGGAGGCATGGCTGGCAGCCCAGTGAATGTAGGATGGCCACATACCCACACTCTCACATGTCGTTCTCCTGCTCGTGAAGCCATGTCAGTGTCAGAAGGTGGACGAACCTGCACAGGAAAGAAAATGCAAACAGATTACTACTGATATTTGACAGATCTATTAGAAGAGTACATATATATGTATATCATAATGCATTACCTGGTGAGATCATCCAAACCTTCACTCCTATCCACAGGGGCATCATTTTTTTTTTTATAAGGTACATAAGTGGTGATGACACTGCAGAGGTACATACCTACCGCATATGTATGTATGTATGTATGTGTATATATATATATATATATATATATATATATATATATATATATATATATACATACATATACATACACATACATATACATACACACATACATAGACACACACACACACACACACACACACACACACACACACACACACACAGGTTTTGCATATATATATATATATATATATATATATATATATATATATATATACACACACACACACATACACACAGGAAGAAAAAAATCAGGTGTTTAGGAGGGTAGGTAGTTGATGAAGAATTGGGGGGGTTGCTTGCAATGACTCCAAGCAGAGAAAAAACACAACCTGTCTTGTGCATTTATCAAAGCGATAACGACTTGCACTTCTGTGAATAACAGTGACAGCAGCTGAGACTTTTCCCAGAAAAGTGATAATGACTCAGTGCTGTATTGTAACTGCATATATTGCTAATGTGATAATGACCTTCCTTTCATTACTGCAAAGGTATGCATGCTGAGACACAGGTGATAACTGCTGCACATAACCTGTTGAGTAGGCATTCATTATATTACATTGTGCAGCTGTTATGTAACACTGACTCACTATCATCAGTAAGGAGAAGACCTGAGTCATTCAGTCAAACAGTATAACACTTAGATATTACTGAGCCCTTCCTCCCACCTAAATTCCACATGACTGACAAAGTCCAAAATATACGGTAGCTCCATGCTGGTTGTAGTCAGCAACTAATAACCTTTATTTCACTCAAGGAAAAACTTAGTATAATCAGAAATACAATAACTCAAGCAAACATGTCAAACATATCTGGCTGATCCAAAACGTACTAATTCATGTTATCTCACCTAACCATTCCTCTGGTTACAATAAGACAAAGAAGTAAAAAAATCAAGTGCAGAGAAGGGTCTATTATTTATCTGAGGTCACATCACTTCGAGGTAGACCCTATCTGAACCCACCATTGTGCTGGTGAACAAACTGATGGACTTCTTCAAGAAAGTCACCAGGCCCATGGATGAGGGTAAAACGGTACATACTACTTATATACATCTAGCAAAAGCTTTTAATACAATCTCCCATTCAGGGATCATAGTTAAACTTACTGAGATAGGCATAAGCCCCTACATCATCAGATGGATAATAAAAATAAGCTTCATGGGATATCTGATCTTATAACTACATTGAACGAGACTGATTTATGGTCCGATCTTACCAGGGAGGGCATCACACAGGGAAGGGTGCAATGGCCTCCCATGTAAGTGAGCACCAATATGAGGCATTCACCCAAACGACCTCTTCGATGAAATGCTGATGTATGCACAAGCACCAGAATGAAATATTCCCCAAAATGACCCTTCAGTACCTTTACTGGGATGTACAAGCACCAAAATAAAACATTCACCCAAACAAACCCCTTATATGCAGGTAAATAATGTGCTGCACATTACCTGTTGAGTAGCCATGCATTACATTCCTGGTACAGTTGTAATATAAGACTGAGTCATTACCATCTGTTAGGAAAAGACCAGAGTAATTCAGTAAAAGCAGTATAACACTTATACATTACTGAGCCCTTACTCTCATGTAAATTCTATGCATGACTGACAAAGCCAAATATTGTCCAAAATATATGGTTGCTCCATGCTGGAATTAGAGTACAAGTAATAATATTTATTTACAAGGCATAGCATCCTGGTAAAGGGTGTTAGAGCCACTGGTTACTGGCAAGTTGGTCTGTTTGCCTGCTTGTCCTATGACTCAATGAATCTATGACCGCTGCAGGATTAGTCAATCAAAATGATCAAATTTGATCTGTAGTGCTTGCTGTTTGACAGTAAACAGAACAGTCACATCTATAATTTTGAACTGAGTAGTGTGCATACCTTTAATCATAAGCAACAATTAGAATGCAAGTGTATCTTGTTTTGAAAGAACAAACAAACATGCAAAACCATACGGGTACATCAAAAGAGAGAGTGATCGTGGCAAAAAATCAACAAAGTTCAAAGTGACAAACACCAACAAAAGAAGCACTGCTTACAAGTTCATAGGTTCATAGCTTGGTACTGGGCTATTGGCCCTAGGGCCTATACAAGCCTAGCCATAACAATTCCCTGGATATTTCTTCCCACAGTATTTACTTCCCTGGACCCCTGTCTAGCAGGGCGACTGACATGATCCCTGGGGTGAATTTCCTATCTCCCATCCAATCGTCAAGGTTCCTTTTGAAGAGGGCCAAGGAGGCACTCTGCTTGACATCAGAATCACATTTACTGGCAAAGTACACACACGGACAAGGAATTTGACTTTGGTAAATAAGGAAACGGAATGAAAAATAACTGCAAAACATAGTTAATTTTACTTACACTTTCTGTTAATAACCATGAACACTGCACAGATATCAACTTGCAAATCTTTAAACAAAACTACATAGTGAAAAGTGTGCAACACAATATACACACACAATTTTATATATATATATATATATATATATATATATATATATATATATATATATATATACATATACACACACAAAAGTGCACACACACACACACACACACACACACACACACACACACACACACACATTTTACATATATGGTCACCTACCAAAAATGTTGCCATAAAGTACAAGTCTCTCCATCCTTCTAAGAATTCCCATCCATGATACCATTTCTTAAAGAAAAGTAGCATTGCTACTCCAAATAATGAGAAGTCTTAACAAAAATGTTTATGTCTAACTTGCTTCGCTGTTTTTGAAAGCCTACAACTACAACACAACCTGCAAAACGTGGTGTAGAAAGTATGTAAACTGTGAATCAAAAACTGAAGGTATTAATAAAATAGGGACTACCTCAAATTTACTTTTAACCATGATGCCCCAAGACAAATTTAAATAGAAAGAGGATTGCAGATTATTCAGCACTAGTGCGCACTGTGCCACACACCACTTCAGATACAAAAACAAAATAAAAATTAACAAGCCACTGGACCAGCTTAAAAATTACTACAAACCATAGCAGCAAACAGCTTTTAAGAAACAAAACACACTTGCATTTTACTGTATGCTTGTACTAAATGTAAATTGTCACTACTAAAAAAAAAAATTATAAATACATGCATAAAAATTATGTTGTCTATATTTCCATTAACTCTATTGAATTACATATTAACAAACTTTTTGATATAATTAAAAATAAAGATTAGGTTATATTGCCTTTTCAAAGGAAAGCATTTTCAATTTTTCTGGCTTCATTTTTTTCTCCATTTTTCTGCCTTGGTCAAAAGCCAAGTTTTCTACTATAACCCCTTTATTTTCTATTCAGGAACATACTTACTTGCTATTGTTGAATGCTCCATTATTCTTTATCTACAATTCAAGCTATCCTAACAAACTATCATCAGTAACTTACAGCCTGAAATGAAGCTGGTCACTGTTGCATCTGCTAGATAGAAAGTGATCCATGGTTACACCTACTGTACAAAAAGGTTTAACACAAAATACTGTAAATATGTGTCACGGTTTCTGAACTCACGATGAATTTATCAAAACTGTAAAAGAATATCAACACAGCTAACCAACAGAATATCATCTGTCAGTTATTATGCTAGCCAAGAAAATGAAGGTAAGTTATCAAAATTGCAAAGAAACTCTGAAAAGCCAACACAGCTAACACACATAATTTCATTTTCCATGTGAAATAGATCACTTACAATAAAACAGTATTGTTGAACATAATTTTACACAAATGATCTTCCCTTTTAAAACAGCACCGAGAAATAAACACATTTGGAGGTATAACAAAAGGCAAAACTACATTTTTTTTTACGATTGTAAGCACTTGTTGCTGTTTTAGCTTTGTCTTATATCCCCTTCCCCTTTCTAAACATCTCGCTGAAGTGTTGTGACTCAAACAGCACAGAACTGTATAAGTTTTACAAACATGATTTCCTGATAGGAATGCACCACCAGCACTAGAAATATTTGTTTTAAGGCTATAAGTAGCAGCAGATGGATGAACATAGTATGGCCTTTCTGAAATGTATAGGGGTCGACATTTTGAAGGTTGAGTATATTTTTTAAATGATAGGTTGCTGGTTGTGGAATGGATGAGGGTAGCAGAATGAGGTTTGAGTTAAAAATATAATGACCTGGCTACATTACTGTTTCTAGGCAATTATGAAAAATGTCCTTTACATGCTGCAGTGTTTATAACTGATGAGAACTCAGTTCATGCTTAAAGAATGCACGATCAGGCCTGTGCACATGTGTGCGTGTGTGTGTGTGTGTGTGTGTGTGTGTGTGTGTGTGTGTACGTGCGTGACTGTTTGGTGTGTCTAGAGAGGAACACAGTTGGAGGGTATAAGACAAAGGTGAAACTACAACAGATACTAGCTATTTCTGCTAAAAAACCCCAGAAATAACATTTTATCAGAGAAAAAAAGGGGGGGGGGCTTGCAACATACTGAACTCAGAACCTTCAAATGGACTAACGGTTATTAGTCACTAACAGTGAGCTACCAGAATGGGCAAGCTGGTAAAGTAAGACAAAATGAACACCAGTTTGTTTTACACCCACTCACACACACACACACACACACACACACACACACACACACACACACACATGCACATGCACACACACACACACTCTTCCTCTTATAAATGCTATGACCACTGACCACCAATATTTTAAGCCTATCAAAGCATATGCTGATGAATGCAGTACATAGCTGAGCCGAGTACCTCTTTCCTTCTCTTTTCAGCATCAGGGATGAAAAGTCACTGTACTTGAAGACAAAGTAAATTACTATTTTTTTCTCTGTAATTGCAGAGGTAAAACCTTCATTCCCAGCCTTCGACACACAACGTGTCATGCTAAATGCAGAATACAGCTTCAGCAATGTAATTAAAAAAAAAAAAAAAAACATTGCATTCACCTAGTTATTAACTGCAAATTATGTCAAACTATTTATTAAGGGGAAAATAAAAGAACATAATTTTGGGGGTGGAGGTGTGATGCAAGTGGTGGCTTGGACTGCAGAAATCCAATTGGCTGCCACCACTTGCTTTATCAACAACTTTAGAAGAAGATTTTCAAATAAAAGTTTAATGTAAACTTAATGTAAAAACCTGCTGAATCGTAACTGAATAAGATAAATTACAAGTTCAGTTACGATTTCAGCGTGTTTTACATTAAACTCAGCTACAAATCTGCAATAGAGTTTATCACACTTGTGGAAGGTACTCGGGTGTAACAGCTTGCATTTAGTATCTTCTCATGGCGTGCTCGGTGTTAAGCATAGAGGTGCCATGAGACGGTACTCAGAGTTAATGAGTTAAACTTTCACAACGATAATGGAAATTCATGAACATGACTATAATACACGACAACAGAAGGTGTTTTGAAGAGGTGTTAAAACACTTAGGCATGTAAAGTTAAAAGTAATGCTGTGGAATTTAAAATGCACAAATATAAATTATATAACACAGGTGAGAAGTGAAAGCCACCATACGATGTATGACTCAATGTATGATTTTAGTGGTTTTAGTAAGATATTGAATCTGTCAGATAAACATCAAAGTCAAAGTAAACTTTATTGTCATTTAGACCCATATATATATATATATATATATATATATATATATATACACATCTGTAATATTTGACATGACACTAGGACATAATTACATTTTTGTATCCCCATCTATTAGCAGCACATAGTATTGCACAGGTAGATATTTTGCACAGTTGAGACTTTAGCCTTATGAGACCAGAGCACTTTCTATTGCCCAGAATGTAACTTGTTCTTTGAGTTACTACACGGAAAAGTAAGAAGCTTTCAATTAGCTGTTGCACAGGTGAGAAGAACTCAACAGTGGGTTGATTGCACTTTAAGGAAAGAGATTCCCTTCAGACTGTGTGGTCTCTGACTAGGTGACCTGTTGGCTTCCATTGCTTTTCAAGTTTAGCAGTCTAATAGCCTGAGGAAAGAAGCTATTTCTGAATCTAGTCATTTTGTAATGTATACTTCTGTAGTGCATGCCCAATGTCAAGCAAAAGAACATTCCCTGAGTCGGGTGGGTTCGGTCTCTTGCAATCTTTGCAGCTCTATTGAGACACTGTGCAGAGTGCAGATCCTGTATAGATGGAAGCATGGATCTGGTGATCCTCTCTGCCAACTCTACCACTCTTTGGAGAGCCTTACAATCTGTAGCCTTGTAGTTCTTGTACCATACTGTGATATTGCTTGTTGAGATGCTTTCAATGGTGCCTCTGTAGAAGGTTGTGAGGACCGAAGATGAAAGGTTTGCTCTCTTCAGCCTTTGTTGTGCCTTCTTGAAAATGTGATTTGTGTTCATGGACCATGTTAAGTCTTCTGCGATGTACACCCCCCAGAAAGTGGTGTTTTTCATCCTTTATACATTACATTCTAACCTACCACATTACATAATATTATTATCACATGAGAATAACAATTATCAGCATTCCATGTAAGATTAGCATAGATGTGAACCTTTCCTACCTAGCAGTCCTGTGAGTTGTGCACTAGTTAATGATGCCAGATAACAAGTTATACAACACTTGTCATACAACAATAGTAAGAAAGCATACATTTGAAGGACATTTGACAGCTTTATAGAAGCCTGACAAATGTGTATTGTGAAATGGTCACCTGTAATGGGTGTATCATTCACTGCAGCATACTGCGCTGAGAATTTGAGCTTCACATCAGGAATATATTGAAACATGGAAGCTGTTAAACCTATAATAACAATAGTTTCTGCATGTTTCTATCAGTATTGCTTTCTGTTGTGCATTGTGGCTTAGCACATTTGCATTGTGGTCAGCATATGAATGTGTCAGAAGGCAAATTCTGATCAGTTTTTTGCCAAAGGACATGAAGTGCCACTTACCATTACCTAATTATGAGTAGTGGTGCTGCTTGATGTTTAGTACTGCATGATAGTAAAAGTAGAAACAGTAGTTTGTATTACTATTCAAACTCTTATGTCCATGCATGTGATGTGACATATGTTACTTCAGATGAATTGTCATGTTAAGGAATGGTATATATGTCTGTAAAAGTAATGCAAAGTGCACCTTACTGGATGGAAATCATGATGGAATATGTGATATGCTCCATATCAATGCTATATCAGGTGAAGTCATGGAGGAACTTGTGCTGTCATGTGTCTGACAAGTCACACATGGAGGAATGAAGGAAGTGTTCAGAATGCAAATCGCAAAAATGATGACATAGTGATTCAGCAGACTGGTGGTGTGTCTCAGGGACATCTGTTACACAGTGGAGTGAAACCCATGTATCCCTCAGTGATACAGTGTCCACTGT
The DNA here is from genome assembly GCF_019279795.1 of Protopterus annectens. Lineage (NCBI taxonomy): Eukaryota > Metazoa > Chordata > Ceratodontiformes > Protopteridae > Protopterus > Protopterus annectens. Next base: position 376,286,118 of record NC_056733.1, read on the forward strand.
TGCAAGTACGTCTTGTGCATATGTGGATATTGGTTACTAGTTGCTGTTAAATGTACAAGATATACAGAATACTATCAGGGCATAAATGCAACCAATTTCAAGACTGCGGTCATTGATATCAATCTCAAAATATGTTTTTTAGTGTCTGTTCAGTGGCTCATAGTTTCAGAATGGGGACGAAAAGGTGAGACAATCCCAACTTCAGTGACATACGGCAATGAACTGAGTGCAGTGGAATGAACTCCTCATATTATGTATACTTTGAACCAATAAATCATATATACCTATGACAAAGTCTTAGCACATGTATAGGAATATTCTCAGTTTTTTTCCGTAGGACATTAACAAGCAATAGCATTGCAGCTCATTGTCAAGCATCATGCAAATGCATAGTACTGAAACAGATAAGGCACGTGTGTAGTATTTGCATCTACTTTTTTATTCATATTAGTTAATGATATAGATATATATATATATATATATATATATATATATATATATATATATATGTGTGTTAGCTGCATTTCATCGAAAGCTCATTTGACTGACAAACATTTTAGTTGTTTAGTCAGACCAAATGACTGAAACTTCATTTCACTGACACTTCATTTGACTGACAGTTAGCACTGGCAGTGTCTAGAGCACTGTAAGGCAAGTAAAAGGAGTATGTCCTTTTCCCCACTGTAGTGTGATCCTGGAGTTAGTATATATAGTTGGGGGTGTGTGGGGGGCGCAGCGATTTAGTCAGGGTGAAGTGAAATTCAGTGAAATGAGCTTTCAATGAAATAAAGTAGACCAATATCCATCTATCTATCTATCTATCTATCTATCTATCTATCTATCTATCTATCTATCTATCTATCTATCTGTCTATCTATCTATGTATCTATCTGTGTGTGTGTGTGTGTGTGTGTGTGTGTGTGTGTGTGTGTGTGTGTGTGTGTGTGTGTGTGTATGTTTGTATAAAAAAGAAATGGGCAATATCTATCTATCTAATCAGCAGTAATGTCATGTTTAAGATTTCACATTGGTTATTTTATGTTACACTTAATGTTTTCAGGACTGATGATTTGGTCCATCAATTTTCTTACCAATGTGGTCTTTTTAATACAAATGGGAAAGATGGAGGGGGGAGCAGGCTGTAAAACTTGCAGTCTGGTTGGCAGTCACAGTACAGCCTACCCTCCTTTGAATTCCCCATTACCTTTCCTAGGCAGTCATTCATTATTTATAACAGGGTGAACAAATGGCCTACAAAGGTGCACAGGAGGTTTGATAATTTTTGGGTGAGGGACACTGTAGGTATGAAACTTGACTTTGAGGCAGGATGATCCAATGGCTGTTCAGCTTGCTGAGGCCCCAGAGCTTGGTTTACCACTGTTTATGAAATCATTTATTCATTGTGATTATTTAGATGGTTCATATGTTTTCAAATATAATATTCCAGCCAATAAACTGGTCTTAGTGTTCTGTGCTGAAAATGGGGTAGAGAGACAAATGGTATTCTCCTTGTGGATATATTTGTAGTCAAGGCCACTGACATTGCAGTTGGTGATGTCTAACAAAATACTCAGAGGAGTATCTATTTCAGAACATGGGGAGAGTTTGTTGCTTTGATCGACTAAGTGGCTGTGGACTCCCTAACTTCCCTTCCTTTGTGGTCACCTGCAACTGTTTCTGTGCAGCCTTTTCCTTTTTTCATCCCCCTTTTATTTGCTGGGTCAGATGACCAGTATTTATGACTTGCTAAGTGATCAGTCTACAAGGGTTCCCAAGTGTTTTTTATCATTATTGTTCGAGGGGACATGGTGGGTATACCTTTCTGTCATGCTGTTCAATAAGAGGCTGTTCGGTACACTGAGGCTTCAGACGTCACTTCTTTATCACTGTTTTATGCAAAGAAGAATATTTTTTGTGCCTGTTTAGATAGTTTCAGATGTTTTCTAATGTAATATTCACGCAATAATTTTTTTTTTTATCATTTTTCGAGGGGACACGGTAAGTATGCCTTTCTGTCATGCTGTTCAGTAAGAGGCTGTTCGATATGCTGAGGTCTCAATGGTCACTTCTTTATTACTGTTTTATGCAAAAAGATTATTTTTTGTTATTATTTGAATAGTTTCAGGTATTTTCTAATCTAATATTCATGTAATAAACTGGTCACAATGACTTTACTTTGTCTCAGTGTCTTATGCTAAATGTGGAGTCAGGGGACAAAAATGGCACAAATGCATTCCTAAAACCCACCCACATCAGAGAAGTGTAGTTTATGTATTCCAGAGTAACTCCTGTTTATTTAGCACCATGTTACTAAAATATGTGCTCTGTTTGCAAAAAAAAAAAAAAAAAAAAAAAAAAAAACAAGAGTGCCACAGCCTCAGTTAGATAAGTTCTACAATTCCAAAAGCCACCTACTAGAAACAGTTTAAAACAAAAACATGTACACACACACACACACACACACACACACACACACACACACACACACACACACATACACACACACACACAGACATGCACACACGCACACACTCACTTTTGCAACACAAGCACACACACACTGATGCACAGACGTACATACTTGCATGGAAAAAGCAATACACAGCTCCCAAGGAGGTATGCACATAAGCACACATACACACTCACACATGTGCACATGAACACATACACACACACACACACACACACACACACACACACACACTCACACGAACACGTGCATAATCTTGTAGATCTGCAATCACCTACACATACTCACCAGCTATTATCTGGAATCCTGCACTATAAAGACTCAAGATTTCTAAACACCCCCCCCCCCCCAGCAAATAATCTTTTGAAAAAAAAAACTGCAATAAAAAGATCAGTCAAAAACATTTACAGAAGTCACTTTCTATGTACATTAATTACCTCCAGGTTGGGCTGCCTATGAAAATGGTGGACCTTCCAGTGATGGACAAACAGTCTATCTATGGGATCAGGCCTCACAACACTTGTGCAGGTCATTATTACTGTAAAGAACAGGTTGCTCATATAATTATTTATCAAGGTTTTATCTGCTGCCTTACAAATACTTTTCTTTATTAGTCAGTCAACACAAATGAGATGATCAGCAGTGGTATGGATGTTAAACTGCAAACAGTCTTTCCCTTATTTGCTCCTCTGTATGTGCATGTGCGTGTGCATGAGCAGCATGCATTAGTTTGTATATTTGGGTAGGGGTGTGTGTGTGTGTGTGTGTGTGTGTGTGTGTGTGTGTGTGTGTGTGTGTGTGTGTGTGTGTGTGTGTGTGTGTGTGTGTGTTTGGGGAGGCATTTACTAGGCTAACAAGTGACTGAATAGATGGATGGCCTGGGCATATTGGTATTTTATTACAACTAGCAGAAGGATCAGGATGGACAGGATTAGGGATAAAGGTTTCCTGCAGCTGAATTTCTGTTGCTTTAAAAGTACCAAAGATCAAACTTCTGGATTGATCATGTTTGCACTGATTACCTGGATCGGTATTTGCATGTGATCAGTGGCAAAATGAAAAGATTATAAACCTGATTTCAGATCTATGGAGTGAACTTAGCCCAGCAGCTCCTCTCCCTGTGTCAGCGTCAAATGAATATAAAAATGCTGCTGCACTTACATTTTACTGCCCTGTAGGATTTTCCCTAATATTAGCTGCAGTTATGCCTTTTTTAATTGTTAAATATTCACATCTGTATTTGACTATGTGTTAAAAATCTTTCTTTTTCTTTCATGTCTCTTTCAAAATTCACAAGCAAAATATAAATGCACTGACACAAATTGTTAAGAAGAATTTGTTAGTGATATAAACATTTAAGTTATGAAGAACCTTTTTATGTCCAGCTATATTGTTTTCAGTAGCTGCAATAATTTTATTGTCTGTTAAATATTTATAATTTCTGTAAATTCTTTCATTTCGGGCACATTCATAATTCAGCACAAATTAAACTCAAGTAGCATGGTGAAGACTGCTTTAGAAGACACTGTTAGGGATCATAGATTTGATCTGCCATGTCCCACTGAGCTGATGTCTACACTGCAATATTTAATGTAGAATATTTGAGTTGTAAGTGATCTTTTAGAGTTCTGTCTGTTGATCTATGGTTAATGTCAAGTACTAACATAAACAATTATGTAAGCATAGTCATGTTGAGTCAACTTTATGAGGGACCACATAATACTTTAAAAGCATGTGTATTATCAATACATATATATAAATTAAATATATATATATATATATATATATATATATATATATATATATATATATATATATATATATATATATATATATAGAAAGAAAGATCTAATGTACATGTACACAGTCTCACACACACAAATACACACAAAAAATATTTTTTAATTTTTAGAAGTTAATTACTGACTTCTCTTTAGAGTAAGTGAAAGATTGTTCCATAATCATTGGATAGAGTTGCATAGGTTCATAGGTGTGTACTAGGCTAATGGCCCTGGAGCCTTTACAAGCCTAGCCCCAAAAAATTGCCCTGGCACCATGCTACCTGATGTTAGTTAACAGTGCCTCTGTCCAGTAGGGCAAGTGGAGTGATCCCTGGAGTGAACTTTCTGTTACCCATCCACTCATTGAGATTTCTCTTGAAGAGGGCCAACGAGGTGTTTTGCTTGACATGAATGGGAAGCTTATTGCAGAGTATGGGAAGTCTTTGGAAGATGAACCTGTCCCTCCAGCATGTTCTCTTGATTGTGGTAGTGATCTCTGGAGCGTGTGGCATGGGAGGATTGGGATTTCTTTAGGTGCAGCATTTCAAGTAGGGCTGAGTTGGACATGGCTTTGTAAGTCAAGCAGAGTTCACCTGTAATTAGATGATAAGAGATTGAGAACAGCTGAAGTTTCTTGAGTCTGTCCATGCAGGACATGTTTAAGGCCTAGGATCCTTTGTGTGAGGTACTTTTGTGGCCTCTCCAGCTGTTGTAGGTGTCTGGTCAGGGTACATGCCGAATGGGGAGTTATATTTGATAATTGGTCTAATGAGGGATGAGCAGAGAGGGATGATAACCTCTTTCTTCCTGGATGAGAAACCTTTGGTTATAAGATATGCCATGTAGAAGGACTTTCTGACCACAGTGGCAATGTGGTGGTTGAAGGTGAGGTGGCTGTGGACCTGAGCGCCCAGAATTCTATGTTTAATTGGCTCCCATCGATGTGGTAAATTGAGGGAACTGAGTTTTTTTCCAAAGGGAATGATAACACATTTTTGACATTAAGCTTAAGGCCATGGCTCTGACACCAGTCATTGGTCTCAGACAGGCCCTTTTTTAGGATGTCTGCATCACTTGGGGAGTTGATAATGACTTTTAGCTTGCCGTCATCAGTGAACATGGTCAGCCATAGTCCTTCTGTGTTTGCCTGGACTTCTGAGAAGTAGATGCCAAACAGAAGAGGGCCTAGGACCGAGCCCTGTGGTACTCCACTCGTGACTGGTCAACAGTCTGACTTGGAATCCGCATCTTTCACTCTGTGGATATTGTCTGTGAGCCAGTTTACAAGCCACCTAGTGATATAAGGATCGATGCCTAGTGTGGTGAGTTTATCAATGGTACCCAAGTGGGGAATGGTATCAAAGGCCTTGGCCAGGTTGAGGTAGGCTGCATGCACTGCCTAACCCTCATCCGCAGCCTTTGGTGACTGCCTCCATGAAGTCAACCAGGTTCAGCTGGCAGGATCTCCCCTTGACAAAGCCAAACTGTCTGAGGGGAAGAGTTTGGCGATTGCCTATATCTTTGTTGAACAGATCCATGATGATGCGCTCCATAGCTTTGCATACCAGACTTGTCAGACTAATGGGACAATAGTTCCCAGGTCTGTAGTTGCTCCCCCTTTATGGAGAGGGATGACTGTAGCAGTGCACTATTCATTAGGGGCAAAGCCTGAGGTAAGACTGTGAATGAACAGGGAACACAGATGTGGTGCCAATTTGTTTTGTAGCTCATGTAGGATGCAGCCAAGGATATTATCAGGTCCCAAGATGTTGACTTTGGACAATGCAGCTTTTACCTGTGCCACTGAAATGGTGGGTACCAGGCTTTCTTCTGGTATTGTGATAGGACCTCTGGGGGAGAGAGAGAGAGAGGGGGGGGTAAAGTTGGCACTGAATCTGTCGGCCAGTATTTTGGCTATATATGTTAGCTCAGTATAGGAGGTACCATTGTGCAATAACTTGGAGCAAATCTGGGTATTGCCTTGGAGGTTCTTGATATAGCTATAGAAGGCTTTGTGGTTGTTTTTGGTGTCAGCCACAATTCTGCCTTCATAGCTGGCTTTAGAAGATTTGATAAGGGATCTCAAATTTTTGTTGAGTCTGATAAGGGAGTTTTTCCAGTCTTGTGACTTCATTTTTTTCTGCAACAGTTTCTTCCTTCTTTTGTAAAGTTTACTGATGGCTGGGGACCACCAGACTGGCTTCTTTTTTTAGGAGGAGAGTGTCTTGGTTCTATTTGGTATGGCAAGATCCATGCATTTGTCTACACGCTTACAGTGCATTGGTTTATGATTCAGCAGTCATGCAGCTATTTTCCATTGGCATGGGTGCTGAGAAGTTAGCCACCTCTGTTTTTCGGAGCTCAAAGTCAGCTTTGGAGAAGTTTTTCAGGGTAGTCACCTTAGTGGGGGGTGTAGGTGAGATGAAGATTTCCATGGTGATCAGTTTGTGGTCAGATTTAACCAGGGAGGAGTTGACTATAGGTGTGGAGCAAACATCTCTTATGTTGGTGATAACCAGGTCAAGGATGTTGCTTCCTCTAGTGGGGGTCAGAATGAGCTGGTCCAAGGCATTGAAGCTGATAAATTCCAGGAAGCGGTAGGCCTGTACATTGGTACTAGAATAGTTTTCTCAGTTGATGGAAGGGTAGTTGAAGTCTCCCAATATGAGAGTATTGGGCTGGACCCTGATAGATTCCAGGGTGCTTAGGAAGTTGGAGTGAGAGTCTAGGGACATGGTTGGGATTCTGTAGTAGGCTATGACTTGTATCACCGTCTTAGCTGTAACTGAAGTATCTCGGCTACATTATGCTGGGCTACCAGTTTAGAGGTGTGTGTATCCTTTTATGAATATGGAAACACCACTGTCTTTGGAACATTCGGCTGTATTCTGGACAATGTTTCTTTCACTTTTTTGCATTTTTGATATTTATTTTTAGTATGTTTTCCTGTTCTGCTCTTAAAGTGTTGGCTCACCCCTTCCGTACTCCAAACACAGACTTTCAATCCAAACTATTTCAGCTTTTGTCTTATAGACTAGGCAGAGGCTTCTTCTAAGAAACCTAAAAGAAACAGAATATTATGAGAGTTTCTGAAGCCCTTCTAAATAATTCATGTTGTTTGACACTATAATTTGTCTAATAAGGAATCAACGTATATTTTAAATTCTATGTAGCTTGTTTAAAAACTTTAGCTATAAACTTATGAAACTGTGAATTTAAGGAAAATGAAAATTTTAAAGGTTGGTGGTTGGCATGTTGGTTAAGATGTTTACCTCACAGATAATAGGTACAGGGTTTGATTTCCACTAAGGGAAATTGGCTAGCTTTAAGGGGTGAGAGTTGGCATAATGGTTAAGGTGTTTACGTTACAGACATGAAGTGCAGGGTTTGATTCTCCCATGGGATGATTGGCTAAGCTTAAATAAACCACAAGGGCAGTTAGCCTAGTATCGATCTATGAACTCTGGAGTGACTAGACATGTCCTTTAGAATTCAATGAGCTGTAGAATATGCTTTCTTAACATTGGTACATGCATATTGGTCAAAATTTAAATTGTTGTGTAGCATTGCCCTAGGTTTTGAGTGATGGTGTCATCATTATGACCTGACCATTAATTTTGTAATCATAAATTATGTCATTCTGCCAAATCTCATGTTGTTACATTTATTGACATTAAAGGTAAGGTCATTACTATTGCATTGCATTTGCCATAAACTGTCTTGGAGAACTTTAGCATCTTTTATTGAAAAAATTATGTCATCCTATTTGCAAGGATATTTATGTCTTCCTATTTGCAAAGATATTTATGTCATCCTATTCGCAAGGATATTTTTTAATGCATTACATGAAACATTCCATTTATTATGGAAAAGGCTGCATTTTCAACATGCAAACCTATGATGTTCTTATGCATCTTAAAACTGTGACTGTTAAATTATATATACATTATTATACCAATTTAATGCAACAAACAGCAACATTCCTTTAAACTTCTTCAAAAAGATAAACACAACTTTAACTAAATTCATTTGGTTTCCTAAAACCCCACGAATCTCCCTACCAAAATTAATACTTCCAAAAAATAAAGGGGGACTGGGAATACCAGATTTTAGATTATACTACGACATAATTTGGGCCAACAAACTCATGTTAATTGCAGACCATAATCCAGTTAGCTCTACTCATTTCCCCCAATGGGTTGGTCTGTGGCATACACATATAAAGCTGTGTAACATAAATCCCACATCAATACCTTTCATAAATAAACCTGTGTTAAAAGACGTGAAACTACATAAACTAATCAAATATAAAATAAATCTATTCCAGAAGTTCTTCTCTTCACTAGGTCTAACAAACACACTTATTCTTTAACAACCCATTCATTTAAATCCAAATCTAAAACTGTGTAATAAAATGATAAATCTTGACCAATTTCCCCAAATTAAAAACTTAAATGTCTGAGATTTATATGCCATTAAGGATAACTCTAAAGGACATAAAATAAAATTTGAACTTAATAACAAATATACAATAATTCTGAGACAAATTAAAGAGTTAGTATCTACTTTGGGTAATTTCCCTAATGAGGTTCAGGAAGAAGTAAACATTGCCCTATCCCTCCTGAAGTGTCTAAAAATTAAAAAGAAAATGTTATCAATTACATGCAGCTTTATCTCAACCATTAAATATCAATCTTCCATTACATTTGCACAGTACTGGAGAAACAAAAACTCAGAACTGACAGAGGTTCACTTCTCCCAAGCAATAAATAATACAACCAGGTTTGCCCTGTTCAAAAAATTACTATATACACAATTAATGGTAAATAATAATGCATATTATACCTAGGAGTGTCTTAACAGCTTCTTTCCAAATATTTCACCTCACTGCCCCTTCTGCCCCACAGTGACAACTGACCTCCTGCATATCCTGTGGTACTGTAAATATGCGCAGAGCTTATGGAACTCACTTAGGATTAAACTAGAAAAAATGGGTTACGAGAAATCCACCCTTTCATGGGAATTTGCTATATTGCATGTGGGTCAAAAGGGCCTTCCCACTAATGAAGTGAGAGTCCAGATTGCTCTCTTTATGCTAATTAAGTTTTATATAACACAGAATTGGTTGGACCATTCCAAAACAAACTGGGAATGTTTTACAAAGATGGCATCCAAGTATATTCTATCCATTAAACTAACTACGGAAAATATTAACAAACGCATGGAATACCTTAACTTCTGGAGTACAACCTTAGACTGTATCCTGAAGTAATATAAAATGGCTTTACACCTACTCTCCTATACTAGTACTATGGATAGTCCTTCCCTCCAAAGGATTTAACTCATTCAATTCCTTTATAGTTACTTCAAAGTTTTAATATAGCGATAATAATAGTGTAAGAATTACACTATGTACTACATGTAAATAGTTGTATATGTGATTTTCTCATATTATATTCTTTATTAACTACTGATTTTTAAATTTTTGTGCCAGTAACGATAGTTTGAATTACTTGAGTCAAGAATGTCATGTATCTTTTAATAGTATAGTCTCGCCTGTCATATTAAGAAAGTAAGCTTTAAATGTTTTAGTTAGTTATGTGAATGCTTATTGGCCTTATTTGTCTCTATATGCTGACCAGTTTCAGTAAAATGTTTTTTGTAAATGTTGTACCAAAATAATGAAGCAAAAGTAAAATAAAGCTTTAAAAAAAAAAAAAAAAAAATATATATATATATATATATATATATATATATATATATACATATATACAGATATGCACTTATGATTTAAAAATTAAGATTTTTAAAGGCTTTAATTAAGTTTCTCCTTAAATGTCTGTAATAAACAGAACAGATTCAGTGATTCTTGCAGACAGTTTACATAACTGAGATGTTTTCACTATAAAAAAAATCCTTACCAGTAAAAGTAATTAAATATTTTCCAGTTTTCTTATATTTAAAGCACAGTATATACAGAATAATACACTATGGTTAATATATAGTCTTATTAGAACAACACAGATAGCTATTAAATCATTTGCTGCCCTTGTTGAAACTGTATATTGACCCAATCTCAGTACCAAATGCCATTTTACAATTATTCACTACATGTGCAGCAAACGAGAAGACTCTACGGAAATTCAGATGCCTAGATTCTTATAGTATTCAACAGTTCTTATAATGTTGCCATTAACTGCAATTGGATATTCTGTGTTAACTTTGTCAAATGGAATAAAAAAAATTCATTAATATTAAAGTGTAGCTATGCCTGTAGAGTCTTCTGATCACTGACACCTATGATTGGTGTTTTGATTTTAAAGCATCTGCAAACTTGCAGCGCCAAACAAAGGACTGCAGGGGTAGTGTAATTACAAAAAGATGAAGCCAATATAAACCTATCACTGTGCCCTTGACACCCTCAACAGAACATATGGCAGTTATCAGATTTTCACCAACATTGACTCTGAATGTTTGATCCTCATTTCCTACAATAGAAGGGTTCACATTATAGATATTTCACTGACAAATGATTTTATCAAAAAGAACACTGTCAAATGCTTTCTGCAAATTGAACTAGACTTTATCTACATATTTTATGTTAGTATAAAACTGGATGACACTATAAGTCGAGAATCTATGAATGATAAATCCATGTTGGTATACCGATTAAGATTAAATGGAAAATGTTTCAAGAGTATACTTTCAGATAATTTTCTAATAATGCAAGTTACTTTTTTTAAATATTGAGACAACACAGTAATTCCCATAATTCTGGAATAAAGTCAAAATTCTAACCTTTATTGCACAAAGTATAAGCTATGAGCATAAATGTTTTCTCTCTGGACCCACAGTTGTGTTAGACTTCAAGCTTTCAAGTGCTTGTAATACAGGATCTTTAGATATTGTTGGGCAGTCTTCTTCAGTGTTGTTTATTCAATTTGCCTATGTGAATGTATAATAGAAACTATGTGATACAAAAGACTAATTTAGAATTTTTAGCCATTTACATGCTGTTTTTTACCCCCAACCATCAAACATAAGCTGTGCAAGTTTATGAAGATAGCTCACTGTATTCTTAACACGGGTGAAAAAGACTTCTTTTATAATGTGTTTATAACATGCCACTTTTATATATAACCTTCCCGGGTCATATTATCTGAACTAAAGATTTATCAGCTTTGTTGAGTAGTTCTCATATTGAGACTGCTAGAAACTTCTTCTAAATCTTTTAGAGAAGTGTCTGACAAATGTCTTGTTCCACCAGGGAGGCTTGCCTTGATGATTATATGATATGTTAACTTGCAGAATATATTTTGATGTTAATTGGTTGATGGCGTCAGAACACAAACCATGATTATTCAGAAGTGTTGGCATAGAAGTTTTTATTCCGCTCTCAGTTTGCTCTATTTAAACTATAATAATTGCCGTGTAGTATTTTTACTACTATAGGTTAATGTAACATTTCAAATGTTGGCAGGTCTGGTGGAAACTTAAGATGCGGGTGATAAAAACAATGTATAACCCTTTCCAAAATCTTCTATTGTTACTGCTGGGTGATATATTTACTTAACAACCAATTAAAATGAGTGGTATTTAATTCACCTGTTGTGGTATACTTCTTAATAAGTATGGATGGATGTATTAACAGATGCATATGTTGCACAGTAGGTTGCCACAAAGATGCTGGTCGGCAGCCACAGAAAGATGTATTTGTTGCAGTAATATCTGTGCGTGTGTGCGTGAGTGTGTGCATGTGTGCATGTGAGTATATATACAGTGCATGACAGCAGATTCAATTGAACCCTTTTTTTTCACATTCCTGGCTCCATCCATGTTCTTTTCTTTTTCTCCTTCCCTTTTGAATAAAATAATTACTCCTAACAATACATGCATACAGTACATACATATGAAAATAAATAAATCAATAAGTAAATGAAATAAAATAAGACTATGTTGGTGCTAAAATTTTGATTTTCACAGTCTGAAAGAAGATGTACTGAAATTTTAGGTCAAATTATTTAAACAAGGAATGGTTTACCCTGACAAAAACTAAGACTGATGATGTAATGGTGCCAGAAAGCTCTTTGAAATGCATTGTAGAATGTACCCTAGGGTTGAATAAAGAAGCATGAAGGGTCAATGACAATGTCTGTATTTGAGGGTAATACTGAACATTGACAGTGGCTTAACAATCACCACACTTATCTTTGATAATAGAAAGATAAAATGCTGTGGGCTCTGTTCCCATAAGAGATAGCCAAATTCATGTTCCACTTGTGAAATTATAATACAGTAAATTATAGCTGCTACATGCCATAAGCACTGTTCCTTTGATGAGATGATATACTGTAGTCCATGCTGTCTGATCTGTTGGTAGGTTAGGTAGACCTGATAGTGTCCATGGTACTTTTCCCAAACAGAAGGGTACTTTAAAAGAAACAAATACAAGAACAAATTAATATTTCCACATGCAAACCAGAGAAACAAAAAGAGAATGAACAGAGGAAATTCTATGATACATTAGCTAAATTAGCCTTACTGAAAACCCATTCCATCTCAAGTCTTATATGAAAATAAGCCATACTTATTAGGACTAAGTAGTTAAAACAGTAATTAAATGAAAGAATGAATGAATGAATGAATGAATTTCTCAGTCAGTAAATAAACACTGGCTCTTGAGCTCTAAATGTTAAATATTGATGATGGTCAGATGTAAAATAGTCAACTTAAAATGGGAAATGCTGGGAAAAGCCAGAAGGGGAAGAAAGGCAATGGCATGCCATTTGCAGTCCTGGGCATTAAAAAAGGTTATTGACACAGCAATCTTTTCACTGTAGAGAAATATGACCAGAGATTCTTGCTAAACAAACAAAACATATTAAATTAAACCAAATTATACTAGAAATCTAACTAAATAACTGATATGGCCATGATTCTGACCAACATAAACATATTTTAGTAAGTAAAGTTCCCTCACATTTTGAAGGCTGCTCAAGAAGTTGGTTAGGCTTTAATTATTAATGCAAGAATTATTTGCTCTCTACTACTAAGGTTCTACAGACTAATTAAGCAATAATCCATGACTAGTTATGGGCATATCAGGATTTATTCATGGTTGATGTGGTTTGATCATGTGAGTGAAGTCCGAGTGATTAAACAAAGCCAGCCATGGGTAAATCCTGATATACCTACACATGGGAGTGGACTATTGCTATTATACAATGACATTATTTAAGAAAGAAACTGCTTACATTTCTTAAATAATGTCTTTGTATAAAAGCACTTCAGTCTTCTTCCATGTTGTCTTCTGTAGGCTGAAACACTGTTCATGCTTATGGGACTTGTGTTCCCAGAGTTGTACAGAACATTAGTGCAGTGCAGGAGAAATGACGGAAAAATCTCCATTGCTACATTTTTTTCATTTAAAAAAATATATTTTAATAGAGACAGTGCAGAATTACAAGGAAGTTTAGGTATGTTTCTGTTTCTTCAATTTTGCAGAACATACCTAATTTTTCTTATATTTTGCTATGCCCCCCAGCATATATGATTGAAAGTCTGGCCTGCAATGGTACTTCCGCTGCAAGACTTTTTCTATTGGTATATGCTCGATTTACAACGGGCATGCTGGTTGGACTGTCCAATCAGATTGTATGTTTTAGAATGCTAATGACCTCTTATTGTATAATACAGAATAATTCCCACCAGTAGCAGGCCCAGGAAGAACTGTGTCATATAGTACCATATAGGTTGGTACTAGTCTATCGGCCCTAGGGCCTATACAAGCCTAGCCATAACAATTCCCTGGCTATTTCTTCCCATGCTATTTACTTCCCTGGACCCCTGTCTAGCAGGGCGACTGACGTGATCCCCAGGGTGAATTTACTTTCTCCCATCTATATATATATATTTTTGTTTATAAAACATATGCCTTGAATTTTAACATTTAAAATAAGTGTAATTTTTTTCTTAAGTTTTTCATGTGATGTTTTTCTTCATATATTACAATGTATAAAATTATGATAACGTAAAGAGACTGTACTGTAATGTGTTCATAAATGCATTTTGCAGATCATTTGATGGCCTTTCTTCATTGATGATACCACTGAATTTCAAAGTGGCATTCGTTATTTGTGATCAATATCAAGTGCTAATGAAGGCTACATTCCAGGACTGACATTTTTTTTTATTCATTGACACAAAAAGAATATATGATTTTCACGTGATCAACATAACACAGATGACATCAGTGAACATGACTTTAACAGTACAGGAGGCCTAGCATGAAGTCAAACACTATCAGCTTGGATAATTACAGGAGGAGAATTAGACAATAGGAAATGTGCTGAAAGCAGTAAGCAGGGATTGTCAATGAAAGATATAATCTTATTCATAAGGAAATGATATGATCAAGGACTGTAAAAGAAGCAGCATTACATCAGCAATAACTCCTTTGATTGTAATAATTTGCCATTCTTAAAGATAAAAATCACCTTGACAATTCAACAGCAGGTTTTAAAGCTTTACAATCATAACACATGACAGTGCTAATATAGAGGTCCCCCTGTGAATATGTGGAGCGATCTGAAGCATTACAAATCATAACTGTTTAGTGACAGAAAAGAGAAACTGCATGTTCTTCCTGCGGTTTTCATTTTGATGACAAGGTATACCTCCTTGAGGTTGGATTATTTATACAACTACAGCAAGTGTACTCTGGATGTGTTTAGAATGCATTATTTGACATGGGAATTTTACAACTGCTTTGGTAGGTTTCTTAATTGATGTATTAATTGCACTGTAGATTTTGTTAATGAGGTTATAATTAGTTGGTAATTGTATAATGAGAGTTTGTTTACTTGTTTTTTTCTGTGCTTACATCAGTTACTCCTACATTTGTCCCTAGTGATATGCAGCTTTAAATGATGGGGTATAACATCTTTAGTTATAGATCATGTGGCAAGAAGTATATAGCTTTAATTAGGGCTTGCATAGTTATAATTAATGAAGAAACAATGAGTTCTATGAAAGTGGTGTTTTATTCAAAGAAGGGCTGAAATATAGTATAAAATTTAGAAAAACTCAATGCAGTTCAAATTGCATTCTGTATAAACGTTTTGTAGATTTTCTCCTACAATTTCATACTGTAAAGCAACACAAACCCGAAATGACCTTGTTCAGTGCTTCCCACTGTGCGGTTCATTGACTGAGGAACACCATAATGTAATGCTAATACACAGCATTGTACTACAATGAATTAAATTGCGATGACTTAAGTAAAACAGAGGATTAGGACTACAGGTGAGGACACGGCAGTAGCAAAACATCAACTTGTTAACAAAAACAGGTTTTATTTTAATGAAGATAACCTAAATAATAAAAATAGAACATTATTCCTAACATGAAATGTAAACAGAACTCTACCAAATGTGATAAAAGATGTATCTACGTTAGGTCAAAAGGGGCAGCCATCCCAGTTGCAAAATGTGACAAGGTGCGATCTGCAGAAGCCAGCTGGTATAAAGTGCATTACAGGCATTAAGTAATGAATGCTTGTATTGTATTTGTACATTTGCTGTCAGAACTGAAGTGTTACAGTTTAAAAGAACAGAATTGATGTTTTTTTTTTCTTTGCAAGCTATAAAGCCAAAGTTGAGGAGTGCAGACCTAGAAGAATGGACCTGGCTTTCGCCTTAAGTGAGGAGTGTCAGATCGTGAATGGACCTTGCTTCTTGACTAATGGGGAAGAATGGGGATTGCCCCAGATAATGAGTGCCAGGTCCTAAACAGCCCTTTTTTTGTTTTGCTCCTCAACTTAAAGTTGAGGGGGCACCAGATTGGCAGAAGGCAACGAGCATCAAGATAGCTATCTACACCTCCAAAAGCGAGTACATGATTTTTAGTAGTTTCACAGATTGTGTCAGTCATTTTTGAAACATTATCCTGTATTAGTGGACCAGAATGATAAAACTCTGACTATTGCCTAGTGTCCCATGTTTTAGTAATGAATAGGACACTTGATGGGGCAGGCAGGGGAAGATAAGTATAGAGGCTAGGGAACATGCTGGAAAGATCTCTAGTTGAGTCAGGATAGAGACCAGAGCTCTGAGAACAGACAGGATGTGTTGCACAAGATGGTGAACAATGCACAGCTGCTCTATGGGGAGAGGCACGCATGTCCTTGAACTACATCCCATAGCCACACAGCCTTATGATGTATGCATATGTGTCATTTGCACAAGTAGAGGGATATAAGGCAAAAGAAAATCCATCATGAGCTGCAGAATAATGGCACTTCTGCAGGCCTGTCCCACTTTGCAGTGCTAGCACCCTATACATGGAGATGACGCCTTTCTTCTGAAGGTCAATGGGTCTATATTAAAATACCAAAACCTCACATATGCGAATACCTAAACACCCACACATAAATAGTGAACCTCAAAAACACCAAACGTCCTGAAGCACAAAATTCGAAATATTGAATTGCCATAGTTGGCCAAACCCATCGTCCTCTATGTACTACCTACCCAAACAAAATAAATAATCCACACTTCCCCATATCTATACTTCATCCTATATATCCCATATCCTAATCAAACATTTACTACACACAAATGTATCTAACTATAAACAAACAACACCCAACTACGGGAAAAGTATAATTTACTTATACATTCAGCTACACAACTATATTACTATACCTTACACTTAACATATCCCTACTTCTAACCCTAAAGTAAAGGTTTCATGTATTACTATATATGCACTTACCTTAACCCGCACCCTAACCCTAAGGTCCATAACTATTGCACATTTACGTTAGGGAGCTATACAGGCTAAGTGCCAACTATGACAATTCAATATTTTGAATTCCGCGCTTCAGGACGTTCGTTGTTTTTGCGGTTTGCTATTTATGTGTCAGCGTTTAGGTATTCGCGTAAGTGAGGTTTCGCTATTTTAATATAGACCCAAGGTCAACAGTGGTAAGGATGAAAAATAAGCAACAAAAAAAGCCTGTAAACATTTACGAATTGTACAGATTATAGGTCACATTAAAGGTGGGAAAAGTTTTTAAATGATTTTTTGTGGTCACATTTTTTATATCACAAAAACCTGGCATTTAACAGGGGTGTATACACTTTTTGTATCCACTGTAACTTGTTGAAGTCTTCTGAATAAGCACCCTTCTTTTATGCAGTAGTAATAAACAATTGTGTAGCTAATACAAATCAGTTTCCTAACTTTCTGCTAGTGAGAATGTTCCCACATGCACAATTTATGATGACTCAGCATGATAATTCATATATATATATATATATATATATATATATATATATATATATATATATATATATATATATATATATATATATATATATATATATATGGAATTACTTACACTGAACAGATATCATTTATGTCAATGTGCATAATGTCAAAACAAATTGGTCGACATTACACCTGTCGACACCCTACTATTAATACTTGCAACATGCAAACTTAAAACACACACACACACACACACACACACACACACACACACACACACACACACACACACACACACACACACACACACACACATGCACACACACACATGCACACACACACACAAATAAATCATCGTTTTTGGAGGGACAAGCCCCATCTGCACCCCCATGTGGGGCGGGCCCACACCCCCTGCTAATTATATTTTCTAACTCTGAGATCATGCAATTCCTGAGGAGAAGGATATATTCCTTTCTCATGGATTGTTGATGTCATACACCTGTCAACCAAAGTACCATTTGACAAAGTTACTGGGACCCTATCTATCTATACAGACATATAATAAAGTGTTTGCTCATTTTATTATTTTATTATTTTAGTCTGTGAATAAAGTTTTGAAAGCTACTGAATTTGTACCACTGGCCATTCGTTTCATATCTCTGCAGTGTGGGGTTTCATGTTTATATATAAAACATTATATAATGATGGCTCAATTGACAAACTCCATGATAGCCAGTACAATGACGAAAATTCACATTTAGCATCTCTATCAAATGCTATGGAAAAAATTAGCATGTACTTCCTGACTCCAGTTATAACTACATAAACAAGTACTTTTTGCAGGAGGCAAGTCCCTCTGCGCTCTTCCTGTGTGGTACTGTGTCATCCATATGTCTACAGCTATAGACAGATAGATTAATATGAAAGCAAAAATTGGTTCTTTTCCTGTTCTGCTCCTGGCTAGAATAAATGTTGTGGCCACACCTGCTACCTTTTCTCCAAATAAATGTCTTTTCCACTTCCATCTTTTCTCCATTGGGCCAGAAAGAAACTCACTAAACTACAAAGGGTAACTTTGTTTACATAAATAAGATGAATCACAGGCTCTATGTGACAAGATTCATTTTCTTCTTATCCCTAATTAGATCAACCACTATCTTAGTCCCCCCTCTGTATCTGTTTCATCTGTCCTCTCCTCATCTAGCCAAAACTAACACTCCTCACCCTGACCATCCTCACTGTCCCAATTACATTATTTTTCAAGTTTAAATGTAACAATACACTCATAGCTGTTTTACTACTAAAGTATCATACTATATTACATTAGCAACCGCTTTCCCTCCTTGCTATTTTTTCCATAGTTATGCTGCCTCTTCTTTTCATTATTTTAATTGCTAGATATTGCACTTAATGTTACAGTATATTTTGCAATGTTGTATCTCCCTCTGCTATATACAAGCCAATGTTTATCTCTAATGAACGATCATCACTGTATTTACCCATGCAAGCTAGACATGTACTCTGTTTCTAAATAATGTAAGCTGCTGTAAAGCTTTTTCTCTCATATATATACTCTTACCTATATTTTGTATTCCTTCTGATACATGAAACTATACGTATGTTATGATGACTCGCCACTAGACCAGTAATCAAGGAGCCTCAACCCTCACCACTGGCAACAGTGGGGGACATAACTGTGAGGATGACAAGCTACACACAGTACACACACAATATTTCCAGATGCAGCTTTCTGCATCAAGTGCGATTTCCCTTAAGAGCAGACATAGACCGCAGTCAGTCCGGGGCTGGTTTCTCCCACTTTCTCCAGCTCCCCAATAAGGCTTCCCACTGGCACAGCTATAAAGTTGAGATCTCAGCTGAGTGGCCAAGTCAAGACCTCTAGCACCTTGTCTATCCGAGTGCTTCATGTCCTTGCCCAAGTAGCTGATGCACACACTCTTTGAGGTTTAATTTATACACACACACACACACACACACACACACACACACACACACACACACACCTGGGAAAGGCTGGCACAGGCTTATTAGCTGTGCCCCCTTTTTCCCAGACTATAAGGTAATTATCACTGCCACCAGCCAACTCTTATCAGCTACTTTAAGGCTCTTATCAAAGGGTGTTCAATCTTACTGTGTCATATTAATATTTATACAAATGGTAGTTTGACCAAGAGGAAGGCTATTAGGAGTTGCCTGTACAATGTGACCAAATAGATATGCAAGTACTCTCAAAATGTAAAAAAACATCAGCCAGAGTGAAAGTTTAAATATATTTAATAAATGATAAACTATCAAGAAAATACTCAGTATATATTTACAGTGACATCAGAGCTCAAAATCACAGGAAATATTTTAAACACCATTGTAGGATTGTTTCAAATAAATAAAGAAAAACATCTAAACTATGCTTCACTATATTCCTAACTGAATCTAAGAGAATTACTAAGGCCTAGTTAACTTACTTAAGAGCAAGGCAGATGTGGTGAACGGATCTTCTAGAAGTTGTTGTCAGGTCCAAGACAGAGCACAAAATGCTTTGTCTCTCTTAGAGATTTCTCATATTAATATCTCAAATATTACTGCTGGGAAAGCTTGCAAAATGGAATCATTTCTTGTCATCTGACTCTATCCCAGATGAAACCCCCACTTCTGGGAGTGGGAAGTATTTAGCATCTACCTGTGAAAATATATAGACCTCAGATCTTTGGCAGATGCTGGAAGTCATAAAACAATTGCATCCCTTCACATTTCAAAACTAATAGTTATTTCACCTTAAAGACAATACAGAAAACTCCCTAGTATATACACTCTGTTTCTAGCTGCCATAAAGTAATTTAATTTCTGCTATTATTCTGAAGTTACTACACTGAGGTTAACCTCCTGTATCCCAGTTTCGCTAAAATATGTACATTTAAACAGTTACAATAGTGTATGTACATTTCTGTTATTTTCCAGTAGGGCATTCTGTTGTTACATTTTAAGCACTTTGCAAAAACCTTTTTCAACACACCTGTTTGATATACACATAACATACAGTTCTAATACAGTTGTACCACAAGCATCTTATATAAATCATGTTGATATTCAGAAATGACATATAATTATTTACAAAATTCCAGATAGCTGGGGTAGCAGTATCTTCATTTGTCTCTCTCTCGGGAAAAGCCGAAAGACACAAACAAACAGAACTTTTTGAATTAAAACTAATTTTTGAGTACACGGTTCAGAAATGATTTCCATTTACCATTTAGATTATACTAATTTGTGGTTATATGTGCTAGAGTTTAGTATATATATATATATATATATATATATATATATATATATATATATATATATATATATAGATATGGTTACTACGGAACTTCGAACACCATATGGTAACTTCAAAATTAAAAAAAATAAATAAAAACAAGGAAACATTCCCTGATGGGTTAAAGCAGGGGGGCAAGCCCCTCTGCACCCCCTACACCCCCCCGCTACTTAAATATACCAACCCCGAGATCACACTTTAAGGAACTACAATGCGGAAAGGGAAGATTTCCCTTTCCTACACTGTAGCACGATCTCAGAGTTGGTATATTTAAGTAGCGGGAGGTGTGGGAGGTGCAGGGGGGCTTGCCCCCCCTGCCTACACCCTCTACTTTTTCTTTTTTTTAAAGTTTATTTTGAATAGTTCGAATTTTCAATTGTTCGATCATTAAAGGTTGACCTTTAGTTATTCGAACAACTGAAAATTCGATGTTCCAATAGGAACCCAATATATATATATATATATATATATATATATATATATATATATATATGTGTGTGTGTGTGTGTGTGTGTGTGTGTGTGTGTGTGTGTGTGTGGGTGTGTGTGTGTGTGTGTATATAACTTTGAAATGTTTGAAACTCATATGGCCGACACCATGTGAGTGAACTTTTGAAAGGCCGACAAATGATAGTAGAGATCCCACTACAGTGCGAGACTGGGAGATTCCCCTTTTCTGCACTGTAGTGTGATCTTGGAATGAAAATATTTAAGTAGCAGGGGGTGTAGTTTTACTGTGTTTACAGGTAGGTAAATGGTGCTATTTCAGGATGTTGGTCTTTCGGAATGTCAGTCATATGTTGTCAGCCATATGAAAGTCGGCATTCTGAACGGTCGACGTTCTGAAGTAGACCCAGATATATATATATATATATATATATATATATATATATATATATATATATATATATATATATATATATATATATATATATATATATATATATATATATATATATATGCAATCCATCTATCCATCCTCACCCCATTTTCCCATTTTGTATATGGGTCAGGCTTCAACAGTGACAATCATCTCGAGCCAAGGTTTACACTGCTGGATGGCAAGCCCTGCCGCTGTAGTTCATCCGTACAACTCACTTGCACATGCACTCACACCTATGGCCAACTTAGAGTGTCTAATCCACCTACTGTATATATATATATATATATATATATATATATATATATATATATATATATATATATATATATGTCAAAACTGGTGTTAAATATTTAACTTTTCTCCCCAGACCTCCAGTCAAAAAAAAATATCCCATTCAGACTTCCCTTGTAAGTAAAGATAGATAACTAAATAAATAATTAAAATAAATATGTCAATGTAGATATACACTTCCTCTGAGATTATGCACCAGTGAGGGGACTGATAATAGTGTGATCTCACCTCCTTTGATGCCACACATTACAAAATGTGCACTCGAAATAGTTTTTTGTTATAGCAATCATTCAATCAATATATCAGTTATATGTTAAACAATAGATTAACTAATGCAACAATGCTTTCTTTAAAAGAAAACCATTCCATTCATTTTGACCTCCTTGAGTTTAAAATAAATTTGATTGCAATAACTGCATTAAAACCAGCAGGTATGCTGACTGCCAGCCTCGTCTGCCAAAATACCTCTGTCATATGACATTCATTTCAAATTCCCCCTCTTAAAGGAAGTCTTTTTTTTTTCAAGAACAAAAAAGGAAAATGATTTCTGACTAATTAATTTCACTGAATGCCTCCATAAGACTGTATTATCTTCCCTTCTTTTAATGGAAAAATAGTGGTATTATACTGTATCAGTCATTTCCACATGAAAGGCAGCATACGCATCATGAGTAGTTGCCTAAGTCACATTAATAGTTGAATGTATATATCTCTCTCCTTTGTCAGATGTATATGATAATTAGCAAGAACAAAATATAGACTATTAGTCACATGATTATAGGCTTAACATACTCCACAACTCAGCATTTCTCTGTTTTGGATGTCAGTAAATGGGAACACTCATTTTATCCATTCCCTCCCCCCTTACCCTATATAGAGATAGATAGATACATATAAGAGACATGATTTATTATATGACATACCTAGAAGTTCAGCAAAAGATATACTTTGGTTGTCCTGCATATCAGCACCTATATAATTATTTTGGAACCTACTGATTAACTTCTTGAATCTCTGACAGTAGACAGGAACTCCTCAGTCTCAGTCACTGGTGGTTCAGCTGCAGAACCATCACCAGTAGCTCTCCATTCTCAAGCAATTGCAGCTGCCCAATGTTTGGCATTCTTTATCTTGTCACTGCCCCAATATATGATTTTCTGATGATCCTAGCCATGTCATCATACCATACCATCATTAACTGCCTTCTCACAGATACGGTCATGGAAGTACCTGACAGCATTGTCTCTGTTTAACAGAAACATGCAGTGTTGCATTAGGGCCTGTATGATCTCTTCATTTGCTGCATCTGTGTATGATAGCTTATGGGGCCATAGCCCTATATGAGATGAAACAGAAAAATAAAAAATAGGGAAAATAAGCAAAAACTGAGTAGTAACAAAAGGCATGTATGAATTTATTCAGGCATGATGCACAAAATAAAATAAAAGTTAAGGCTCTCTATGACTGCACAGATGTAATACAGAAATGTGACCCCCATGCAAATTAAAGTCAATTAAAACCACTGAAAAAAGTCTGTGAAGATGTCAACACTGTGCAGCTCTTTACCACACAGCATCATTATTAAAATATTTACACTCAATTAAAAAGGTTTATTATGTTATTTGGATCTCCACTTATGTTGATGACAAGGAGATATAAATCACAGGCTTAACACATTATTTGGACTACAAATATAACCCCCCTGATATTCAGATTCTCAGATAAATGTTTCTACAATGACAGGTAACATTCACTTCAAAAAAAGTTTAATTAAAAGAAATGACTGATAAATATGGCTATGACAACAATGGACAAACAATGCAGACAGAAAAAAATTTATTGTGACATTTAGTCCATCAGTAATGTAAAAAACAAGCCCTTTGTACAAAATAGAAACAGTAGCAAACCTTTACAGTAAATCAGTTCTGAAAGTAGACAAATGTATTACAAGTCAAAAAGTATGTGGATCCAAACAATCCCCCTACTATTATACAAGTACCCTACATACATGATTAGCTTATATAGTGCAGATTCAGCCCTCTGAGTAATGTGAATATGGGAATCAGGTGTCAACTTACTAGCATCCAAGGAGTCCACAATCTGCACTGGACCTACATTATTCTATGCACATGCCCTAGCACTACAAGAATGAGCAATGAGAAATGTTATTTGCTAAGAGCTTTCAAGTGTGAATGATTAGTCTTACTGTAAGAATAATTAAGTGTTACACACTCCTGCTGCTTTGATGTACACTTACTGAGGCAGTGTCAGGGAAACTACTCTTAAAAAGTTAGGTGCTTAAATTGACTGCTTTAGGAGTGTGAGTGCTCTTGTGACCCATGTAGTTAGTACTAACTTTTATTTTATTTTTGTATTTTACATTTGTTAACAGGGTAATGTCCAACTAGGCAAGTATCCCGTTTTCAGCGGAGACCTGGGGAGAAAAGCTCCCAAGCAATCAGTACAAAAAAATTAAGATAAGATAAAAAATAAAAAGAAAGAGAACAATATACACATTGTAAAACTGAATACGATTACAAGTAATTGAATTAAAGCAATTGATGAAAAAAGAAACGTGGTACAAATATGAAACAATATGAAATATTAAAAATATGAAATAATCAAGTTCAGATTACATAGTATAAATAAGAATTTTTTTTGTATACGATTGACCAGTGATGTCATTAGTAGGATATTAATTCAAAGCATAAGAGCAAGGAAGAGATAGAAGTAGAATAAAGCAGAATGAGCAGAGTGGAGATAGCTTAGTCAGAGGAAGTACAAGAACATAACCAGTGGTTTGATTAGTATTCTAGTAGCTGCTGTTTGAAGTTATGCTTATTTGGACAGGATAACATTTGCTGTGGAAATTAATTCCAAGCTTTAGATACTGAATGGTTATATAGTGAGTTACCATGAAAGTTATGAGATTTACTAATATTTAGTAGTAATTTATCAGCTGACCGAAGTGAGGTCAGATTAGTTAGTATAGGGTTGAACTAGGTCGGATAGAGCTGGATAGTGATCAGGGTTATGAATAACTTGTATAGCATATCTTCACAGATAGACTGTGGTTTTAATATGGAACTGTGTGTGTACAAAACAATGCGGACGGAAAACAGTGGCTTGTCCAAGCAACACTGATATTGGACTGTTCACAGTTGTGTGAACATTAACTTAGCTACCTCATGATGCATTTTTATTGGCGAAATTAACATAAATAGACCTTTCTAACTTCACACTTTGATTTCTGTTATTTGTGATGTTTCATTGCTATCTCTTGTGCCATACGCGGTCAATACACAGCTCTGTAGTATGTGTAGTGTGATTGGCAATGGTTTGAATCTGTTAACATGTGTCTGTCGGATAACTGTGTAAACTCACTCATCATGGCTTAGGTAAAGAAAGTAGCTATGTCACAGTTAGAGGGCCACATTTTTAAGGTCTCACACTGCAAGCTGGGGAATTCATACCCATTACAATATGATTGATATAATCTCTTTAAGGGTGTTCTTCATGACATAACTGATATAATCTCTTCAAGGGTGTTCTTTATGACATAACCAATATGTCTCTTCCTGTGGTGTCAATGGTTGATGGACATTTCTCTGAGATCCCCCCTGGCATGTGTTCAAGTCTGGCAAGATGCAAATGTTGAGTATGTTAGTGACTGCTGACAGGCATTACTTACTTTCCAAATAATAATACTCTGATTGCATGTCTTCATATAAACATTTATGTATTACTGTAATTCTTTTGTTTACACTCTAAAGATTTACAGGGCATGAGGGCTTGTATAACATTTCTTAATATGTGACATGGTAAAAAATCATCAGAAAGTGTGAGTGAGTCTGTGTTATGAGACGTTTTTGTCTGTTTGTGTAGTTTAGTTGATGTTATGGTACTCTTTGTTGTAATTCCTTGTCAGCATGCCCAGTAAAATAATGTAGATGTGCTCCATTTGGTCATGAGATATTTCTTGTCATTTCTTACTCTTGATCAGGATTTAATTTTAATTTTGCCAATGTCTGTGCAATGGAGTTAGTGACATATGGGCAGAGGACAACATCATTTGTTACAGGCAAGCAAGTGTGCATTTGGTATATATACAGTGAAACTGTACAATGGTTCCTTTACTAATACACATTAATGCTATACCTGGGAATGTTGTATGTTACTATAGCTTCATACAGTTCTTATTATTGTTTTTATCAAGAATCACTTCAAGAAAAGTATACCATTTCAAATATATTGATTTACAACTGTAGTTAAATACACTTACTCTAGTCAGCATGTCTGGCATGGCAACTGCACCAGGAAGGGCATTTATCATTTCATTTGATTACAGTAACACAGATGCATCATAGTCAGACATAACTGTAGCCTAACATTTGCTACATTAGCCCATTACCTGATCTACTAATGGCATACTGTTGGCATGAACTTTTATTTTGCCCATGTTTTGTGTAGGCTATCTACCATTTATATCTATACCTACTATATAGTCATAACAACCATTGGTATTATTTCCTACAGACACATAAGACAATGTCACCCTTACAATTATTTAACCTGTATGTGGGTTTTAACATCAATCATCTGAATATAATTTATGACCTTGGATGATTCCCACAGTATACATGCCAATGACAGATTACTTCAATTCAACTGCCACACGTGTAGCTAGGCATTTTCAATGCAGTCATGTGAGGAACACAAATATTACTCAGCATGCCACAGAACATGTATACTGGCAACTGTGCTTTTTTAGGTTTTACAGCTGTGATTATAATAATATTTATTGTTTACATTAATATACAACACATCCATGGCTAATGCATGTTTTCATACACAATAACCCTTCTATTGGTACAAGCAACAACAGATGTCAAAGAAATGCCCCTTTCTGAAGTGCATGAGACAATAGTTGTAGGTTTAATTTAATTTATGTTTATAAATGATGAAAGGAAGAGTACAGCATACTTTTACTTACAACAGATAACTTCCTGAACACACATCTGATATGCTTTGCCTGCAGTGCATGCACATTTCCACTAATGTATCGACTGTCCTTTATAACTGCTATGTCATCTCAGCCTTTTATAAAAATGTATCACATTTACTCCCCTTCGATACACTTCAGCTGTGTGTCCCTCATATCCTTTGCCAGCATTTCCATTCTTCTTTATGTACGTGGGTCAACAAAGGTGAACAGGATTACTTCATTGCATAATTATAAATAATTATGTCAATAATGTTCATCATGCAGTAATCACATTTATTTATATTTATCAGACTGCAGTTTCCCAGATTATCTTCCCCTGTTTCTTGTTTGTGCAGTACTCCTTATGTCGGAGTACAGTTTCAACATTTACCTTCACCTGCATCTTCATTTCTTGTATTAAAGTTGGCCTTGCCTTGTATTACACTATATGTGCATCCTTGATCAGTAGGCCGGCTTGAAGGCAAAATCTTTTGTTTATATTGTCCACTTGAGTCTCCATGTACCTTTCTGTAGCTGCTAATAGTTGTGTTGCTATGAATAGGTGCAGCTAAATGTGTAGGTTTCTTTAGCAGCTTGCATATCCAATGAGTAATACCACTGATCATCCTAACACTCACAAATTGTGTAGGCTTTGAGTAAAGTGTGCACAATTGTTAATGAATGTCTGGGAAGAAGTCAAGAATACAGACAAGCATGCATACGTGAAGGTGTAAATGTCTGTATATGACTGCATTTCTGATGACAAGTTTCTGTCCTGCCCTGCACTTATAAAATAAGTAAATATACAAATAAATGCTACTAATGTTGTTGTTGTGTCTTTCGACTTTTCCCGGTTAGGGGGTCGCCACAGTGGAACTCCAGTCCGCTAATGATTGGTAGCTGATTTTTACGTGCTGAGTTACCAGCCCTGATGCACAACCTTCAACGGAGGTACACCCATTTACGCATGTCTTTACACAGAAGACGCTCTAGCTGAGAATCGAACCAGACAATGTCTTACTGTGAGGTGACAATGTTACAGCAGAACCACCACCACGGGTAAATAAAGGCTACTAATAATGCATAAATATATGCAGTGTGAGTGATGTATGGTTACAATACTAATACTAGTAATATCTAAGGAAACAGTAAAAAAAAAATATGAATCTATTTATTGAATACTTGAATTGTTCCACAATTTTTTTTAAGTTAAACTGCAAGTGGCCTGACACTTATATTGATTTCTTAGATATCATGTTTTTCACAGACTTGAACAACTATGTTTTTTTTGTAACGTGTAAGAAGCCAAACTTTGGTATCCCCCCCAGTTTACATGCCATCAGTTGTCATTCAGCATATAAAAATATTATTAAGAGCCTGTTAAGGTCTTTAAACTTATACTTAGAGATGAGGAATTTGGGAAACACCATGCACTGCTAAATGATCTTTTCACAGAGAAGGAACATAATTAAAACATCATAATGGATATTTGCAGTAAGACCATGGAAGACAGGAAAGAGAAATATGCTCCCATTCTAAGTAAAGGAACAGCTAGTGGACATTAACTTAATGATAAAGATACCACTCACTTTACTACTAATTTGATTATAGGTACCAGTGTAGATGATCTTTTTTTTTAATATAGTGTCTTAACAACTGTGGAATGTGTTGGAAGGAAATAATAAATTGCTTAAATAACCAAGGGAAAGCTATTTTCATTAATAGGAGACCATTCAAATTAAAATCCATCTTAAAACATGCCAATGATTGTATAAAAAAAATTCACAGAAAAGAGGTACATACTTGTGGCTTGTATTTGTTTTGAGAACATGAGTTTAGAAAGAACTATTGGTGTTGTTTGACATTATACTTGTCGTTAAGAGGCATAGTGAGCTTAACCAATGACTATTGTAATGTAATAAAAAAGACAGAATGCATTATGAATGCAAAACATTTGCCAAGGTTTCAAGACACATTTTTTTGTACTGAACAGTATTGAAAAAGCAGCATGTCTGGTGATTTAGTACTTCACCATAGTAACATGAAACCGTGTGGTAGCTACAGTTAAAAGCCAGTATTCATTTTTCTTTAAATGATTATGTGTCTATTAAAAGTTTTTTTGACTATGAGATGAGTACTTATTCATCATTTAACCTATGTAGAGAATGCTGTTAATGGCTGATGATAACACAAAATGTTGTCTCAAGCAAATGCTTAAATGAATTCTTTTAGTTGTCAAATCATTCTGAAGAAATGTCACTGTAATAAAAAGACTAGTGTTTATACAATGTGGTCCTCGTACTGAATGTTGTCAGTTGTATTTAATGTGAGTAATAAGTAGTGCTGACACACAGGAACAGTGTTGTTTTGTTTTTAGCATTATCTGAGATCTAGCAGTTCCTCTGGAGGTCTAAATAGATGTAGCTATTAATGCCCTGTATTTCTTCTTATCTTTTCCTGAATAGTCTATTGGTTTTAACAGACTCAAAAAAATCCACCTCAACAGTACCAAAATAAAAGAAGGACAGCTCCTGCTTTACGTCCCCTAGCTTCCAGTTAAGTAGATGAGGGCAAAAAAATGTGTAGGACTCATAACTGTACTATGATGTGCTGAGATGATTTTTTGTATTCAGTAGATACCCTTACATGGTGTATTAGGGTCTACCAACACAAATACATGCAGCACCAAGAAGTGTTGGCCCCATGGCCATGATTAATACTAATGAAGCATTCCTGGGGAGGGCATATGTTGATTAGCCAAGTGCTTTCTCCATGGAATTGCTCCCAGGAGGACATCTACATGGCTAAGCAATTCAAGAATGTACTCAGCAATGTAGATCTGCACTGCCATCCCCACCACATCATGGGAGCAAACATGAATGCGGTGGGGGGACAATTACACACAAGTACTTTCTGTAGATGTGCCAGCATCAAAAAGGGGATGGGGGGTAAGGGAACACTTGGACACCAATTACAAAGTTTAAAAGTGCCATACCTGCATGACCTTTGCTACGAGGACTGAGGGGATATAGACTCTGAAGTACTGTACCAGTACTGATGTTACTATCAGGAAGGGGATATACACTAGACCTCAGGGAACAGAGCTCTAAACCACCAAAGATTATGTGATAGAGCAAACACCAGACACACTCTTTCTTAAGTGCCATAATGGCTCCAACTGATTACAGGATCAGGGTTGGTTTGAACCAGTAGACCACCAGGGAATAAACTGTTGTAATGGCACCAATATTACTATGAGGATCAGAGAAGGAAGGATTACACTAGACAGCAAGGAATTCTCCTTACAGTGGCTTAAGGTACACACAGCATGATGGGGAGTGGGGAGGTAAACTAACAGACACCAGGACTTATGCTTTTAAGCACCATAATGGCACTAACAGTAGTACGGGAAGGTAGGGGGAAATTGCTAGACCATTATAGTTGACTCTTTAAAGTGCTGTAATGGCAACAACATCACAATAATGATCTGGGGGTAGGGTGATATACTAGACTACCAGGGCCTAAGCCATATGTGTGACAATGGCCCTGAAGTATTACAGAGGTGTGGGGGTCCACAGGAGGGTAGAGACAGGTTCATGAATTTGAGTGTGTGTGTGTGTGTGCGCGCGTGTGTGTGTGTGTGTGTGTGTGTGTGTGTGTGTGTGTGTGTGTGTGTGCGTGCGTGCGTGCGTGTGTGTGTGTGTGTGTGTGTGTGTGTGTGTGTGTGTGTATGTATGT
This sequence comes from Protopterus annectens, assembly GCF_019279795.1. Taxonomy (NCBI): domain Eukaryota; kingdom Metazoa; phylum Chordata; order Ceratodontiformes; family Protopteridae; genus Protopterus; species Protopterus annectens. The sequence continues at coordinate 376,316,870 of NC_056733.1, forward strand.
GTGTGTGATTGTGTGCTTGTGTACAAGCAGCAGGATACTATCATGATGTCAGATTAGCTATGATCTGCCTATTATAGTAATACCTGTGAATTAAGAAACAAGCTAATTAGCTGATAATGAGATATGACCTTATCACAGCTAGCATGTTACCTGAATCACAAATGGACGCATTGCACTGAAAGGACATATCTAGCATGAAACGTGTGGTTCGAGTAGGGCTTGCCTTTAATGCATTCCCAGGAAAGTATTATATTTTTTGAATTTATTGACATGAGCACAACATAAAGAATAAATAACAACAAACAAAATGTTATACTTTCAACAGAAAACAGTGACTATTAACAGTCCAACTTGAATCTCATGTACTATAGAAGCAACAGTGTGACACATGACTACACAAAATTAATGGTAGAAAAAGAAGTCACTCTCCAGGAAGTCACCCGATAGCAATGTAAACACTAAAGAATGCGTATGTCATCCAAAGTAAAGAAGCATAGCAGAATATCATGAGACTACAGAATGTGAAGTATTTACCTTGACTCGAAAGATGTAGTCACATACAAAATGATATTAATGAAGGCAATGTTAATCATCTAAATAACAGAAACTGCTGACTCTAGCCCAAATGTATTTTTTTATCTTATCATTAGCTTCCCTATCTTCTTCAACTTGTAAAATGCATCTGTATACCTTGATATTGTTGGAGGCGATATGACCTTGACTCCATAAAATTCCCCCTTTCCATCCTTTAGCTGTCAAACTCCTAACCCACCCAAGTAGATATAAAAGTATAAGCTTTTCCTGTGGCAAGCAACTGTATTGCTCTCCACCAATGGTCAGTAAGACAAAATAGTAACTTGCTAGAATTGGCTTGTCAAACATGGCTTACCATTTGAAAATTCAGGCTTTCCACAAGCTATGAATATATATGGATATTTTCTACCTGGCCTACTCCACATCTCCAGCATTTCCCATTTGTCACTCCCAATTTCTGGAAAATTTGTAGAGGTATTCTAAACCATCTGTGGATCCATCACATATACTGATCCCAAAACAGGGGAAGGACCCTCAGGTTTCTCAGTCTTTTAAAGCACTTCCTTCAAAATACTTTGAAAAACTAACCTCTTATTATGCCTCCACTTAAGCTGCAACTTCTCCTGATCTTTACTATATTTATTTTTGTTGATTATCTCATATAATACAGCAGATCAAGGTCCCCCTTTTTATAGTTGTAGGTTTAATTTAATTTATGTTTATAAATGATGAAAGGAAGAGTACAGCATACTTTTACTTACAACAGATAACTTCCTGAACACACATCTGATATGCTTTGCCTGCAGTGCATGCACATTTCCACTAATGTATCGACTGTCCTTTATAACTGCTATGTCATCTCAGCCTTTTATAAAAATGTATCACATTTACTCCCCTTCGATACACTTCAGCTGTGTGTCCCTCATATCCTTTGTCAGCATTTCCATTCTTCTTTATGTACATGGGTCAACAAAGGTGAACAGGATTACTTCATTGCATAATTATAAATAATTATGTCAATAATGTTCATCATGCAGTAATCACATTTATTTATATTTATCAGACTGCAGTTTCCCAGATTATCTTCCCCTGCTTCTTGTTTGTGCAGTACTCCTTATGTCGGAGTACAGTTTCTACATTTACCTTCACCTGCATCTTCATTTCTTGTATTAAAGTTGGCCTTGCCTTGTATTACACTATATGTGCATCCTTGATCAGTAGGCCGGCTTCAAGGCAAAATCTTTTGTTTATATTGTCCACTTGAGTCTCCATGTACCTTTCTGTAGCTGCTAATAGCTGTGTTGCTATGAATAGGTGCAGCTAAATGTGTATGTTTCTTTAGCAGCTTGCATATCCAATGAGTAATACTACTGATCATCCTAACACTCACAAATTGTGTAGGCTTTGAGTAAAGTGTGCACAATTGTTATTGGATGTCTGGGAAGAAGTCAAGAATACAGACAAGCATGTATACGTGAAGGTGTAAATGTCTGTATATGACTTTATTTCTGATGAGAATTTTCTATCATGCCCTGCACTTATAAAATAAGTAAATATACAAATAAATACTACTAATGTTGTTGTGTCTTTCGGCTTTTACGGTTAGGGGGTTGCCACAGCGGAACTCCAGTCTGCTAATGATTGGTAGTTGATTTTTACGTGCTGAGTTACCAGCCCTGATGCACAACCTTCAACGGAGGTACACCCATTTACGCATGTCTTCACACAGAAGACGCTGTAGCTGAGAATCGAACCAGAGAGTGTCTTATTGTGAGGTGACAATGCTACCGCAGAACCACCACCATGGGTAAATAAAGGCTACTAATAATGCATAAATATATGCCGTGTGAGTGATGTATGGTTACAATACTAATACTAATAATATCTAAGGAAACAGTAAAAAAATATAAGAATCTATTTATTGAATACTTGAATTGTTCCACAATTTTTTTTAAGATAAACTGCAAGTGGCCTGACACTTATATTGATTTCTTAGATATCATGTTTTTCACAGACCTGAACAACTAAGTTTTTTTTGTAACGTGTAAGAAGCCAAACTTTGGTATCCATCCCCACCCCCCCACCCCCCAGTTTACATGCCATCAGTTGTCATTCAGCATATAAAAATATTATTAAGAGCCTGTTAAGGTCTTTAAACTTATACTTAGAGATGAGGAATTTGGGAAACACCATGCACTGCTAAATGATATTTTCACAGAGAAGGAACATAATTAAAACATCATAATGGATATTTGCAGTAAGACCATGGAAGACAGGAAAGGGAAATATGCTCCCATTCTAAGTAAAGGAACAGCTAGTGGACATTAACTTACTGATAAAGATACCACTCACTTTACTGCTAATTTGATTATAGGTACCAGTGTAGATGATCTTTTTTTTTTTAATATAGTGTCTTAACAACTGTGGAATGTGTTGGAAGGAAATAGTAAATTGCTTAAATAACCAAGGGAAAGCTATTTTCATTAATAGGAGACCATTCAAATTAAAATCCATCTTAAAACATGCCAATGATTGTATAAAGAAAATTCGCAGAAAAGAGGTGCATACTTGTGGCTTGTATTTGTTTTGAGAACATGAGTTTAGAAAGAACTATTGGTGTTGTTTGACATTATACTTGTCTTTAAGAGGCATAGTGAGCTTAACCAATGACTATTGTAATGTAATAAAAAAGAGAGAATGCATTATGAATGCAAAACATTTGTCAAGGTTTCAAGACACATTTTTTTGTACTGGACAGTATTGAAAAAGCAGCATGTCTGGTGATTTAGTACTTCACCATAGTAACATGAAACTGTGTGGTAGCTACAGTTAAAAGCCAGTATTAATTTTTCTTTAAATGATTATGTGTCTATTAAAAGTTTTTTTGACTATGAGATGAGTACTTATTCATCATTTAACCTATGTAGAGAATGCTGTTAATGGCTGATGATAACACAAAATGTTGTCTCAAGCAAATGCTTAAATGAATTCTTTTAGTTGTCAAATCATTCTGAAAAAATATCACTGTAATAAAAAGACTAGTGTTTATACAATGTGGTCCTTGTACTGAATGTTGTCAGTTGTATTTAGTGTGAGTAATAAGTAGTGCTGACACACAGGAACAGTGTTGTTTTGTTTTTAGTATTATCTGAGATCTAGCAGTTCCTCTGGAGGTCTAAATAGATGTAGCTATTAATGTCCTGTATTTCTTCTTATCTTTTCCTCAATAGTCTATTGGTTTTAACAGACTCAAAACAATCCACCTCAACAGTACCAAAATAAAAGAAGGACAACTCCTGCTTTATGTCCCCTAGCTTCCAGTTAAGTAGATGAGGGCAAAAAAATGTGTAGGACTCATAAATGTACTATGATGTGCTGAGATGATTTTTTTGTATTCAGTAGATACCCTTACATGGTGTATTAGGGTCTACCAACACAAATACGTGCAGCACCAAGAAGTGTTGGCCCCATGGCCATGATTAATACTAATGAAGCATTCCTGGGGAGGGCATATGTTGATTAGCCAAGTGCTTTCTCCATGGAATTGCTCCCAGGAGGTCATCTTCTTGGCTAAGCAATTCAAGAATGTACTCGGCAATGTAGATCTGCACTGCCATCCCCACCACATCATGGGAGCAAACATGAATGTGGTGGCGGGACAATTACACACAAGTACTTTCTGTAGATGTGCCAGCATCAAAAAGGGGATGGGGGGTAAGGGAACACTTGGACACCAATTACAAAGTTTAAAAGTGCCATACCTGCATGACCTTTGCTACGAGGACTGAGGGGATATAGACTCTGAAGTACTGTACCAGTACTGATGTTACTGTTGGGAAGAGGATATACACTAGACCTCAGGGAATAGAGCTCTAAACCACCAAAGATTATGTGATAGAGCAAACACCAGACACACTCTTTCTTAAGTGCCTTAATGGCTCCAACTGATTACAGGATCAGGGTTGGTATGAACCAGTAGACCACCAGGGAATAAACTGTTGTAATGGCACCAATATTACTATGAGGATCAGAGAAGGAAGGATTACACTAGACAGCAAGGAATTCTCCTTACAATGGCTTAAGGTACACACAGCATGATGGGGAATAGGGAGGTAAACTAACAGACACCAGGACTTATGCTTTTAAGCACCATAATGGCACTAACAGTAGTACGGGAAGGTAGGGGGAAATTGCTAGACCATTATAGTTGACTCTTTAAAGTGCTGTAATGGCAACAACATCATAATAATGATCTGGGGGTAGGGTGATAGACTAGACCACCAGGGCCTAAGCCATATGTGAGACAATGGCCCTGAAGTATTACAGAGGTGTGGGGGTCCACAGGAGGGTAGAGACAGGTTCATGAATTGGAGTGTGTGTTTGTGTGTGTGTGTGTGTGTGTGTGTGTGTGTGTGTGTGTGTGTGTGTGTGTGTGTGTGTGTGTGTGTGTGTGTGTGTGTGTGTGTGTGTGTGTGCGTGTGTGTGCGTGTGTGTGTGTGTGTGTGTGTGTGTGTGTGTGTGTGATTGGATACTATCATGATGTCAGATTAGCTATGATCTGCCTATTATAGTAATACCTGTGAATTAGGAAACAAGCTAATTAGCTGATAATGAGATATGACCTTATCACAGCTAGCATGTTACCTGAATCACAAATGGACGCATTGCACTGAAAGGACATTTCTAGCATGAAACGTGTGGTTCGAGTAGGGCTTGCCTTTAATGCATTCCCAGGAAAGTATTATATTTTTTGAATTTATTGACATGAGCACAACATAAAGAATAAATAACAACAAACAAAATGTTATACTTTCAACAGAAAACCGTGACTATTAACAGTACAACTTGAATCTCATGTACTATAGAAGCAACAGTGTGACACATGACTACACAAAATTAATGGTAGAAAAAGAAGTCACTCTCCAGGAAGTCACCTGATAGCAATGTAAACACTAAAGAATGTGTATGTCATCCAAAGTAAAGAAGCATAGCAGAATATCATGAGACTACAGAATGTGAAGTATTTACCTTGACTCGAAAGATGTAGTCACATGCAAAATTATATTAATGAAGGCAGTGTTAATCATCTAAATAACAAAAACTGCTGACTCTAGCCCAAATGTATTTTTTTATCTTATCATTAGCTTCCCTATCTTCTTCAGCTTGTAAAATGCATCTGTATACTTTGATATTGTTGGAGGCGATATGACCTTGACCCCATAAAATTCCCCCTTTCCATCCTTTAGCTGTCAAACTCCTAACCCACCCAAGTAGATATAAAAGTATAAGCTTTTCCTGTGGCAAGCAACTGTATTGCTCTCCACCAATGGTCAGTAAGACAAAATAGTAACTTGCTAGAATTGGCTTGTCAAACATGGCTTACCATTTTAAAATTCAGGCTTTCCACAAGCTATGAATATATATGGATATTTTCTACCTGGCCTACTCCACATCTCCAGCATTTCCCATTTGTCACTCCCAATTTCTGGAAAATTTGTAGAGGTATTCTAAACTATCTGTGGATCCATCACATATACTGATCCCAAAACAGGGGAAGGACCCTCAGGTTTCTCAGTCTTTTAAAGCACTTCCTTCAAAATACTTTGAAAAACTTACCTCTTATTATCCCTCCACTTAAGCTGCAACTTCTCCTGTTCTTTACTATATTTATTTTTGTTGATTATCTCATATAATACAGCAGATCAAGGTCCCCCTTTTATGGTTGTAGGTTTAATTTAATTTATGTTTATAAATGATGAAAGGAAGAGTAGAGCATGCTTTTACTTACAACAGATAACTTCCTGAACACACATCTGATATGCTTTGCCTGCAGTGCATGCACATTTCCACTAATGTATCGACTGTCCTTTATAACTGCTATGTCATCTCAGCCTTTTATAAAAATGTATCACATTTACTCCCCTTCGATACACTTCAGCTGTGTGTCCCTCATATCCTTTGTCAGCATTTCCATTCTTCTTTATGTACGTGGGTCAACAAAGGTGAACAGGATTACTTCATTGCATAATTATAAATAATTATGTCAATAATGTTCATCATGCAGTAATCACATTTATTTATATTTATCAGACTGCAGTTTCCCAGATTATCTTCCCCTGCTTCTTGTTTGTGCAGTACTCCTTATGTCGGAGTACAGTTTCTACATTTACCTTCACCTGCATCTTCATTTCTTGTATTAAAGTTGGCCTTGCCTTGTATTACACCATATGTGCATCCTTGATCAGTAGGCCGGCTTGAAGGCAAAATCTTTTGTTTATATTGTCCACTTGAGTCTCCATGTACCTTTCTGTAGCTGCTAATAGCTGTGTTGCTATGAATAGGTGCAGCTAAATGTGTAGGTTTCTTTAGCAGCTTGCATATCCAATGAGTAATACTACTGATCATCCTAACACTCACAAATTGTGTAGGCTTAGAGCAAAGTGTGCACAATTGTTATTGGATGTCTGGGAAGAAGTCAAGAATACAGACAAGCATGTATACGTGAAGGTGTAAATGTCTGTATATGACTGCATTTCTGATGAGAATTTTCTATCATGCCCTGCAGTTATAAAATAAGTAAATATACAAATAAATACTACTAATGTTGTTGTGTCTTTCGGCTTTTACGGTTAGAGGGTTGCCACAGCAGAACTCCAGTCCGCTAATGATTGGTAGTTGATTTTTACGTGCTGTGTTACCAGCCCTGATGCACAACCTTCAACGGAGGTACACCCATTTACGCATGTCTTCACACAGATGACGCTGTAGGTGAGAATCGAACCAGAGAATGTCTTACTGTGAGGTGACAATGCTACCACAGAACCACCACCATGGGTAAAGAAAGGCTACTAATAATGCATAAATATATGCAGTGTGAGTGATGTATGGTTACAATACTAATACTAATAATATCTAAGGAAACAGTAAAAAAATATATGAATCTATTTATTGAATACTTGAATTGTTCCACAATTTTTTTTAAGTTAAACTGCAAGTGGCCTGACACTTATATTGATTTCTTAGATATCATGTTTTTCACAGACCTGAACAACTAAGTTTTTTTTGTAACGTGTAAGAAGCCAAACTTTGGTATCCACCCCCCCCCTCAGTTTACATGCCATCAGTTGTCATTCAGCATATAAAAATATTATTAAGAGCCTGTTAAGGTCTTTAAACTTATACTTAGAGATGAGGAATTTGAGAAACACCATGCACTGCTAAATGATCTTTTCACAGAGAAGGAACATAATTAAAACATCATAATGGATATTTGCAGTAAGACCATGGAAGACAGGAAAGGGAAATATGCTGCCATTCTAAGTAAAGGAACAGCTAGTGGACATTAACTTAATGATAAAGATACCACTCACTTTACTACTAATTTGATTATAGGTACCAGTGTAGATGATCTTTTTTTTTAATATAGTGTCTTAACAACTGTGGAATGTGTTGGAAGGAAATATTAAATTGCTTAAATAACCAAGGGAAAGCTATTTTCATTAATAGGAGACCATTCAAATTAAAATCCATCTTAAAACATGCCAATGATTGTATAAAGAAAATTCACAGAAAAGAGGCACATACTTGTGGCTTGTATTTGTTTTGAGAACATGAGTTTAGAAAGAACTATTGGTGTTGTTTGACATTATACTTGTCTTTAAGAGGCATAGTGAGCTTAACCAATGACTATTGTAATGTAATAAAAAAGACAGAATGCATTATGAATCCAAAACATTTGTCAAGGTTTCAAGACACATTTTTTTGTACTGGACAGTATTGAAAAAGCAGCATGTCTGGTGATTTAGTACTTCACCATAGTAACATGAAACTGTGTGGTAGCTACAGTTAAAAGCCAGTATTAATTTTTCTTTAAATGATTATGTGTCTATTAAAAGTTTTTTTGACTATGAGATGAGTACTTATTCATCATTTAACCTATGTAGAGAATGCAGTTAATGGCTGATGATAACACAAAATGTTGTCTCAAGCAAATGCTTAAATGAATTCTTTTAGTTGTCAAATCATTCTGAAGAAATGTCACTGTAATAAAAAGACTAGTGTTTATACAATGTGGTCCTTGTACTGAATGTTGTCAGTTGTATTTAGTGTGAGTAATAAGTAGTGCTGATCCACAGGAACAGTGTTGTTTTGTTTTTAGCATTATCTGAGATCTAGCAGTTCCTCTGGAGGTCTAAATAGATGTAGCTATTAATACCCTGTATTTCTTCTTATCTTTTCCTGAATAGTCTATTGGTTTTAACAGACTCAAAACAATCCACCTCAGCAGTACCAAAATAAAAGAAGGACAGCTCCTGCTTTACGTCCCCTAGCTTCCAGTTAAGTAGATGAGGGCAAAAAAATGTGTAGGACTCATAAATGTACTATGATGTGCTGAGATGATTTTTTGTATTCAGTAGATACCCTTACATGGTGTATTAGGGTCTACCAACACAAATACGTGCAGCACCAGGAAATGTTGGCCCCATGGCCATGATTAATACTAATGAAGCATTCCTGGGGAGGGCATATGTTGATTAGCCAAGTGCTTTCTCCATGCAATTGCTCCCAGGAGGACATCTACATGGCTAAGCAATTCAAGAATGTACTCGGCAATGTAGATCTGCACTGCCATCCCCACCACATCATGGGAGCAAACATGAATGTGGTGGGGGGACAATTACACACAAGTACTTTCTGTAGATGTGCCAGCATCAAAAAGGGGATGGGGGTAAGGGAACACTTGGACACCAATTACAAAGTTTAAAAGTGCCATACCTGCATGACCTTTGCTACGAGGACTGAGGGGATAAAGACTCTGAAGTACTGTACCAGTACTGATGTTACTATCGGGAAGGGGATATACACTAGACCTCAGGGAATAGAGCTCTAAACCACCAAAGATTATGTGACAGAGCAAACACCAGACACACTCTTTCTTAAGTGCCATAATGGCTCCAACTGATTACAGGATCAGGGTTGGTTTGAACCAGTAGACCACCAGGGAATAAACTGTTGCAATGGCACCAATATTACTATGAGGATCAGAGAAGGATGGATTACACTAGACAACAAGGAATTGTCCTTACAGTGGCTTAAGGTACACACAGCATGATGGGGAGTGGGGTGGTAAACTAACAGACACCAGGACTTATGCTTTTAAGCACCATAATGGCACTAACAGTAGTACGGGAAGGTAGGGGGAAATTGCTAGACCATTATAGTTGACTCTTTAAAGTGCTGTAATGGCAACAACATCACAATAATGATCTGGGGGTAGGGTGATAGACTAGACCACCAGGGCCTAAGTCATATGTGAGACAATGGCCCTGAAGTATTACAGAGGTGTGGGGGTCCACAGGAGGGTAGAGACAGGTTCATGAATTGGAGTGTGTGTGTGTGTGTGTGTGTGTGTGATTGGATACTATCATGATGTCAGATTAGCTATGATCTGCCTATTATAGTAATACCTGTGAATTAGGAAACAAGCTAATTAGCTGATAATGAGATATGACCTTATCACAGCTAGCATGTTACCTGAATCACAAATGGACGCATTGCACTGAAAGGACATTTCTAGCATGAAACGTGTGGTTCGAGTAGAGCTTGCCTTTAATGCATTCCCAGGAAAGTATTATATTTTTTGAATTTATTGACATGAGCACAACATAAAGAATAAATAACAACAAACAAAATGTTATACTTTCAACAGAAAACAGTGACTATTAACTGTCCAACTTGAATCTCGTGTACTATAGAAGCAACAGTGTGACACATGACTACACAAAATTAATGGTAGAAAAAGAAGTCACTCTCCAGGAAGTCACCCGATAGCAATGTAAACACTAAAGAATGCATGTCATCCCAAGTAAAGAAGCATATCAGAATATCATGAGACTACAGAATGTGAAGTATTTACCTTGACTCGAAAGATGTCGTCACATACAAAATGATATTAATGAAGGCAATGTTAATCATCTAAATAACAGAAACTGCTGACTCTAGCCCAAATGTATTTTTTTATTTTATCATTAGCTTCCCTATCTTCTTCAGCTTGTAAAATGCATCTGTATACTTTGATATTGTTGGAGGCAATATGACCTTGACCCCATAAAATTCCCCCTTTCCATCCTTTAGCTGTCAAACTCCTAACCCACCCAAGTAGATATAAAAGTATAAGCTTTTCCTGTGGCAAGCAACTGTATTGCTCTCCACCAATGGTCAGTAAGACAAAATAGTAACTTGCTAGAATTGGCTTGTCAAACATGGCTTACCATTTGAAAATTCAGGCTTTCCACAAGCTATGAATATATATGGATATTTTCTACCTGGCCTACTCCACATCTCCAGCATTTCCCATTTGTCACTCCCAATTTCTGGAAAATTTGTAGAGGTATTCTAAACCATCTGTGGATCCATCACATATACTGATCCCAAAACAGGGGAAGGACCCTCAGGTTTCTCAGTCTTTTAAAGCACTTCCTTCAAAATACTTTGAAAAACTTACCTCTTATTATGCCTCCACTTAAGCTGCAACTTCTCCTGTTCTTTACTATATTTATTTTTGTTGATTATCTCATATAATACAGCAGATCAAGGTCCCCCTTTTTCTACTCCCTGATTCTTTCTATCCTATCCCCATCCTGAAACCAATCCCTGCAAACTCATTTCCTTTAAAAAAAATTGTAAAACTGTTATTTTGAACTACTCATAATACAGCCAACCCCCCCCTGCAAGACTGTACAGAGTCCTGAAGGTGTACCAATTCATAAACCAAAAACATCCATAAAACCAGAAAAAATACTTTGTCCCGGTCCCAATAAGTCATCAGTCACGTTAATGCCCCTGAAACTCCATCCAACTGAGAAAAAATGTTTTCTCTGAGATATTTCAGGATTATTCTACAAACCAGTTTCAAAGTTCCCCTAACAGAGTCGAGTGAGCCTCTTACCTCTACTAAATACTATATCAAAGTATCGTTTATATATTTTTCTAAAGCAGCTAAATCCTTAATGGTATCATCTGCTTCTAGATGCATGGAAAAGCCAGCAGAGCTGAGTAAGCCAATATATACTAAAAAAAGTCTGCTATTTATCACCTCCCACTGTCATTTCCCCCCTCTCTTCTGCTATCCATGTGTGGTATGTTTTTGACTCTACAATAGCCCCAATCTCATTCTGCGATCAGAGCATGCAATTCTGCAGAGATCCAAAGGGGTTTATATACCCTAAGTTTTCTCTGATAGCATAGAAGAAATTGGCTCTGCACCTGAGTAAAAGGAGAAGGAACAGATTCACTGACATTATGCGATCATTTTCCCTCTCCATTTAAGGCAGGCAGACTCATGCACCAGGTCTGTTTCCTTTCTGTCTGGAAAAGGCATAGTCTCTGTGTAAATAGATGCCAGTCTTGGTATCTTGATACACCAATTCCAGATGTCTGTGCAGAGGTTACCCATTAATTCTGAATGAACTTGTGAGGTCAACCAACAGGACAGAATATAAGTGGATGTTACACAAAGAAGGAATCCAGATCTTAAGTTGAGACTGCTCCTATCAGTTTCTGTACTGATTTATACAAGGTTATTTAGGGTGATAATTATGTTCAGAATGCTGTTGTTTGCGTTCATCCAGATGAAATTAAAATAAGCTAAAGTAATACACTTCTTTATTTTGGTGTGAGCTAGAATAGGAAGATAGAGATCATCAGGTTTCTTGGATGGTTATAGGGGACAGATGTAGACTACTCCAGTGAATAGTTGGGTATGTAAAGCAAATTGGTAATGATCCATTTGGGATCTGCATCATTAAGGGAGGCACTTTTCCTTTTGAGTCTTACTTGGAAATGAGGTGCATTTCATAACATAAAGAAGACACCATGACCACCCCAGTCCTAGGGATAAGCATACTATCATCAGGAATTCTGGTAGCTGTCCCTTAAGTAGCAGGAAGGAAAGCTTTGAGCTTGGAGTTATATTTCAATGACTTGTCAAATATTCAGTCCTTTACTCCTTCATCTAAGACGATAGTGTCTTTTTCTGATTCACATTTAGAAAGGTCAGTGTGAAGCCATTGTGAGTGCTTAATTGACGCCTTCTAAGAAGGAAGTTCCTGTCATTGTGTGGAATAACATTTAAAGAGTCAGCATTTGGTGAAGCATCTGGGTCTAGAGTCACATAAATATAACATATTCTCAGGAATTTGTAGAGTTAATGCTATCATAGTTGACTGATTCTTTTTTATTTCACTAAGCAGTCAGATAAACCTAAAATATAATTATTGTAAGTTTATCAGGAGATAAGCAGGTACTTAATAACAGAAGGGGTCGAAACACAAATAATTTAGGCAAATATTCTCTTTCTCATCTTTATTCGTTTTGATTCCATCTTTATTGAAATGTAGCTGAACTTCAAGAGTAAGAGTATTGCCATGGCCTGGAAAGTGAAACAGAGTAGATTTATGAGGATGTTAGTCAAAGTCACAAGCTACAGTGCTCTTCATTTTGTTAAACAGCAATAGAGTGGCTAACATTATAACAATGAAAAAAGGAATGGCTGCAGGAATTGTCATCACACTGATGAAACCAGTACTTAATTAAGTGAAAGGGTGGAGGGGAGCTGGAAAAAAAAATCAGTCCAAGTCAGAACAGCCCATTGCATGTTATAGATGACTTGTTGCCAAAGCTGTGGAACAACCTGTTGCTGACAGCAAAACTCTACCATTCAGGAGCACTTATGTTCATAGGTTCATAGGTTCATACTAGGCTATCTGCCCAAGGGCATTTACAAGCCTAGCCCATAGTTTTGTGGCTTACGCCACCCCTTTAGTATGGGGAACTATACCCATTATTTTGCTGTGCCTCTGTCGAGCAGTGACACTGAGGTAATCCCTGGGGTATATCTGCGATCTCCCATCCACTGGTCAAGATTTCTCTTGAACAAGGCCAGCGAGGTGCTCTGCCTCACATATACCGGGATTTTGTTCCACAGCATAGGAAGTCTTTGGGTGATGAATCTATCCCTCCAGCACGTCCTATTAATAGCCGTGTCGAGGTTTAAGTCTCCCGCCCTTGTGGCTCTGACAGATCTAGATTTTTTGAGGTGAAGCATATTCATCAAATCTGGGTTTGACATGGCCTTGTATGTCAGGCAAAGGTCACCTCTGAGCAAGCGGTAAGCGACTGAATAGAGCTGGAGTTCTTTCAGTCGGGCAGCATAGGACAGATTTTTGAGACCCTTTATCCTTTTGGTGAGGAACTTTTGTGGCCTCTCCAGCTGCTGCAAGTGTCGGGTCAGATACATTTCGAATGGGGCATTGTACTCAATCATTGGTCTGATGAGTGATGAGTACAGGGAGACTATGACCTCCCTTGATCTAGATGTGAATCCCTTCATGATAAGGTGGGCAATGTAGAAGGTCTTCCTAACTACTTTAGCTACATGGGTGTCAAATGACAGGCTACTGTCAACCTGGGTCCCCAGGTCCCTGATAACTTCTTCTGTGCTCAGTGGATTGCCACCTATATGGTAGCTAGGGGTAACCTTGTTTTTCCCGAAGGGTATGACTATGCATTTTTTGGCATTTAACTTTAGGCCATGGCTCTGGCACCAGCTATCCATCTCTGTGAGACCCTTCTGAAGGATATCTGTGTCAGATGTGTTTTCGACTATGGCGCCCAGTTTGCAGTCATCTGCAAACTTTGTCAGCCATAACCCTCCTGTGTTTGCTTGTACTTCGGAAAAGTAGATGCCAAACAAGAGTGGGCCCAGGACTGAGCCCTGTGGGACACCACTTGTGACAGGCTTTGAGTCTGACATGGCGCCAGCAACTCTGACCCTGTGGGTTCTGTCACTCAGCCAGTTTGCAACCCATCTTGTGATGTATGGGTTAACATTTAAGCTGATGAGTTTTTCAATGATACCCGAGTGGGGTATTGTATTGAAGGCCTTCGCCAGATCGAGGTAGGCTGTATGGACTGCCTTTCCCTCATCAATGGCTTTGGTCACTGTTTCGAAAAAGTCAACCAAGTTTAAAAGGCATGATCTGCCTTTGACAAAGCCAAACTGGGTTGGATCCAAAGTCTGCAAATTCCCTATGTCTTTATTTATGAGGTCCATTATGATCCTCTCCATGGCTTTGCAGATAAGGCTTGTCAAGCTAATGGGCCGGTAATTTCCAGGATCGGTGGAGGCACCGCCTTTGTGAAGTGGGACCACAGTTGCAGTGTGCCACTCCCTGGGTACGTATCCAGAGGTGAGACTATGATTAAACAGCTGTCCTAGCTGTGGGTTTAATTCCTCGTTGAGTTTGTGGAGCACACAGCCAGGGACACCATCAGGTCCCATGGATGCTGTGTTTTTTGCTTTGGAGAGAGCAGTTCTCACTTGGGTGTTAGAGATGTTTGGGGGGCTGCAATCGTTTGGTATAGATATCTCTCCTTTTGGGGAGGGGAGAAGTTTGCACTGAACCTGTCAGCCAGTATGTTGGCAATGTCTGTAGGATCAGTAATCTTCACATCATTTTGAACTAGTTCTGAGCATATCTGGGAGTTTCCTCCCAGGTTTCTAACATAGCTAAAGAAGGCCTTATGATTGTCTTTTGAGTCTTTAGCTATTTTTCTCTCAAAATTTGCTTTGGATGATTTTATGAGAGCTCTTAGTTTTTTACTTATAGTGATCAAAGGTGTCTTACCTTTTAAGGATTTTGCTCTATCTTGTAGTAGCTTCCTCCTTTTGTTGTAGAGTTTGTTTATGGCTGGGGTCCACCAGACTGGACGCTTGCCTTTGGTACAAAGAGTCTTTGTTTTGCTTGGGATTGCCTTATCCATGCAGTCCTGCAGGTGCTGGTAGAAGGCATTTGTAAGTGATTCAGCGGCTTGAGTACTGTTTTCTGCCGGTTCGGGGGCCTTAAAGGAGACCACACTAGTCTTTAGAAGTGTGAAGTCGGCTTTTGAGAAGTTCTTTACTGTGGTCTTTTTTATTTCAGGTGGGGTGGGATGAGGACCTCCAGCGAGATTAGTTTGTGATCTGATCTCACCAGTGAGGGGTATACTTCCGGTGTTGAACATTGTGCTCCCATGTTCGTGATGATGAGATCAAGTATGTTTCTCCTCTTGTGGGGATGGTGACTAGTTGTTCCATGGCATTTGAGTTTAAGAATTCCAGGAACTTTTGGGCTAGGGTGTTTGGGCTTGAGTAGTGTTCCCAGTCTATATTAGGGTAATTGAAGTCACCTAGTATGATGGTGTTTGGTGATACATTTATCCCCTCCAGTGTTTTCAGGAAGGCCATGTGAGGTTCCTGAGTTTGTGAGGGTGGCCTGTAACATGCTACAATTTGCAGAGCAGTCTTGCCTATGGTTAATTGCACCTGGATGGTCTCCGATGCATCGTGCGTTGCCACCAGTCTTGAGGTGTGGGTGTCCTTGATGAATATGGATACCCCCCCTTTCTTGGTATTGTCCGGATTTTGGGGCGAACGCATGATATGAGGTAAAACCTGATAGTACTGGGGTGCTCTCAGGAGCCTTGAACCAGGTTTCTGTCACAGCACAGACATCGATGTTCTCCATACTGAGAAGGGCCTCGAGTGCGTGCATTTTGAGATTTAGACTTCTGGCATTGAGCAGCATTACCCTTAGTTGTTTTCCTTTTTTGTGTTCTAGGGTGGTAGGTTTAGAATTTGAGCCTTGCCTAAAAAAGGCACTATGGGGGTGGCAAGAGCCTTTGCCAATATCTGGAATCCCAGGGGTGACAGGTGCAAGCCGTCCCTTGCGAAGCAGCGTGGCTTGTCCAGCATGTCATCCCAGGCAGACAGACATTGGATCCCCTTTGAATGACACCAGAGTTTAAGCCAATTGTTAAAGCTGATCATCTTATCTCTGTATTGTGGCATCATTCTTGGTGAAGGTAGGATACTGCTCAAGGTCAGGGTCATACCTGCCTGGGCTACATAATCAGAGACTCAATGTCTCTTTTCATGTAGTCCAAGGAGGTACGTCTCAGGTCGTTTACACCAGCGTGGACAATGACTGAGTCGTATTTGTACCTGCTGTTGAGAGACCTGAGTGCTTGCGTTATGTGGCGGATTCTAGCGCCCGACAGGCAGCTTACTGTAACTCTCTCCTTACTCAGTCTGGTGAGCGGGACGTCAGTGTGTCTGACTATGGAGTCACCAATGACTAGTGTGTCTGGCATTGTGTTTGGCCTTAAGGGCTGTGACTGTGTGACACTCTGACTGTGAGGTCTATGTGTTGCAGGTGTTGTGTTCTGAGGTGGTGGTTGTTTGGGTGTCTGCTTTGGTGGCCTCTGCTGTTTTGGTAGATTTTTGATCAGAGCCTCCGAGTATGTCTTTGTGTGTTTATGTGTATGATTTGAGGTTGTGATGGTACTATGTGAGACTGGGTCTAGAGTGTGTGTGGTAACCTTCTCCTCCTGACTGGTCTTACCAGTCCTATGTTGAGAGAGCTCAGCCTCCAGTTTGGCAGTATAGTTGCATCTCTCGCATGTATTTGTGTTTTGTGGGAGGAGGAGAGGGTTGTCTGTGTACATGAGGCAATTGTAACATTGCCTCAATATTCCCAGGTTCACCAGCTGAGCAGGAGAGGATACTAGCAACTGATCCCTCGACATGCTAGAAGGAATAGACAAAAAAACTTTAAAAGAGATTCCGG
The DNA here is from genome assembly GCF_019279795.1 of Protopterus annectens. Classification (NCBI taxonomy): domain Eukaryota; kingdom Metazoa; phylum Chordata; order Ceratodontiformes; family Protopteridae; genus Protopterus; species Protopterus annectens. The sequence continues at coordinate 376,334,071 of NC_056733.1, forward strand.
GGGATGTGGGTGACCGAGAAATGGGGGTTTGCCTTTTTGGGGTACTATCTATGACAAGAGTGCTGTATCAAGGTAATAAGTACTGTAGGAACAAGTGCTAGGTTTAACAGATAGAGAATAGTCTACTTGGAGTCAAGTAGAGATGATCTTTTTAGTTATAGGATACGCTGATTAGAACAGTAGTATAGTTCGAGGAAGGTAGTTTTAAGGGAAAATTTGAAGAGTGGACTTTAGGTAGCCCGAATAGTTTAAACCTGCTTAACCGGCGCTGCCCTAGTGTGCAACAGTGGCAACTCCGCGCTAAAACGCGCTTTATAGCAGGGGGCTGGAAAAGACAGGAAATGACCCAAAATGGCCAATAGACTACAAGTTACCGCCTTAAACCACTCCTCTAAGGACAAACAGGCAGCTCAGTACTCCCCACTCTCACTGGTGAGTAAAGAAACTTCCCCCTGACCAAACAAGGAAAATAGAGAAACGCAGGAACCAAGACAAAGCCCAGGGATCAGCAAAATCTGGTCTCTGGAACACTAGTTAGGAAAGTATGGAAAACAAGGATATTTTATGTCCGTGTTGACTTCTTATTTCCTGGGGGGGGTTAACGGAATTAACCAAGCATCTGCCTCAGCACCAGAACATACAGTCACACTGGAAATTATTGATATAAAGTATTCTAATTAGCTCTATTCAGGCTAAAAATCAGTTGCACTCAACCTGCCTACTTTGTGGTTACCTTGAGAAATCAGAAAAGCGCATGTTAACCTAAATCCAGAAATGTACAATCAGGACAGTCCATAGATATTGGTCTCATCATGTCAGACTACTGCCACTTTCTAGGGTTTGTGTATATTATACTAAAAACATTCTAACTGCATTATTTTCCCTTTTTCTACATGCAATAAACACTTACACATGCAGTAAACTTTTATCATGTATCTACACTAAACAACCCCCCCCCACAGGATTTGATGTAATATTTTTTCATTTGTGCAGTGTTTAATTCCTTGTACATCTCAACTGCTGTTTGTGTTTGTGGATTACAATGTACAGCTGTGCTGGTTAATATAAAATGAGTTATCCACCTATATGAAATCATTTGTTGTGAAGTGTTTGTACAGTTCTCATAATGGTGCATGTCAGAGCTGAAGAGAGTAATCAGACCAGCCCACCTACCTGGTTAACAAATGTAAATTAAAAACATAAAATAACTAAAAATAAGCATCATGAATGTAATTAATATTTAGGCATATTAAGTAGCACAAACATACACTGCTTTGAGCAGTAGGCATTGCACTTGAATAACATGGCATTACATTTGGAATGCCATGTAAAAAGAGGAATGGAAAAAAAAACTCTTAAATCTGCAGGTACTAGTTAAAACAGTAATTACAATTTCCAGATAGATTTTTTTCCCAGACAGTGTAGCCAGTATTCACAGTTTGGGGCTTTGATAACAGTGCTACACAGATATAGAAATAAGGGCAGCGGAAGTCATTTGCGACAAATAAGGAAGTGTTTTTGAAAACATGCCCACTTCTTGCAAAATAGTAAGTTGTGTAAAATTCAGTATTAAGCAGTTGCAAATTAATGTGCAAAAGCCTAAGGCTTTGTATTTCTTTTCTTTTCTTTTTCTTTTCTTTTTTTTTTTTTTTGAATATTGCAGGCGAGCATGGCTAAGTTGAGTCATGCTTAAACGTTTTAAGGAAAGCTGCTGACTGCAGAGTGATAAAACTGATCTTTTTTTAAGAAAAGGGGTTTAGAATGCTTTACATAGGGGTATCCTTTTGGGGACACACTGATATTTTCAATAAAGAATAGAAAGGGTGAAATAGGAAAGACTGAAAAATGGGAGACAGAGAGGGGAACAGACAAGGAAAACATCAAGAGGGTTTGTGATTGGGGAGGTGGAAGAGGAGGGCACTATGTTTTTGTCAGGAGATAGACAGCCTCCTATTTTGTCAAACATATTTTTATATGAGAGGGTAGTGTGGGTGGGAAATAGATAACAGAATTTAGGAGAAAGGACAAGGGAAGAAGGTTGATGAAGTGCCAGCAGGAGTCCCAGTCCACTGAGCCACAAACACAACCACTGCCAGACAGTGATACAGTGGAGGACCCCAATGTTGGGGTGCAGAGGCCTGTCTTGGTGCAGTTGACAGCATCAACTGGGAAAGTATATCATCAACATCCTGAAAAGAGGCTTTGATTGGCTAATTTTTTCTGTCCACTACCTCCATTTGTGTATCCTCTACAAAGCTCCAAAGCCCCCTTTCAGTGATGCTAGGGTGCCTGCAGGACAGGTGCCTCATCACTGACAATTCAAGGATGTTCCCGGACAGGCAGAGGGTTATCATTCCCTTGTTTGGGAGGTATATGCCCAGTCTGATCCAGAGGAATTTGAATCTGTTAAAAATGGAAAATAAATGGTAGAAAAACAAAACAATAAAGGCGAAAGAACTGCATAAGCAAAATAAGAAAAACAGAAAAACAGGCTGGGGAGAGAGAAAAGAGAAAATGCACAATTACCCCACACATCATGTTTGCATTACATTTTATATAGTATTGAAATATTATAGTAATATCTTTATTGAAGTAAAACTTCTGTAAGGGAACTACTTATGCATACAGTGGGATTAGTCATTTGGGGAGTGCTTGTGAACTTGGAAATATTGATATGAGTAGTGCTTATGCATACTTCAGATGAATTCATATGGCAAGTGCTTGTAACATCTTGAAGGGGAATGTGTATCTCTCAAGTTACGCAATATATACATATGTGTGTGTGTGTTCTTGTCAAAGCAATAACTCATTTTTGTTTTCTTCTTTATCTTCTCTTATGTATGCATAGCTCTATGAATTCATACAATGCTTTGCCAATATCCTCTGTCAAGCAAGACAAAAATAAATGTATGAAATGCATGTGGAATGATGTTTTCAAAATACTGTGCTGTGAATGTAGCACTGTATTCAGGTATAACAAATTCACAAACACAGAAATGCAACAATTCATGGACGTTTGCATTTCCTGTACAAATGTGTCTGGTTTGATAGGTAACATCAAAGTAAATCATTTCTCAGTAAAGTTTGTGCTGGTCATTCACTGGGCACAGCAACCTCTATCCCAGTCTCCCAACCTTCACTCTAACCAGGGTGTGGTATTTGAAACTTCAGTCAGAATTTAAGTGCAGGTAAATATAGATTTGAACAGGCAACTGTGTTACACAACTGTTTTAGTGATATTTCTATGGCCTATACAAAACTGACTTCATATAATGCAACTATTAAGTCATTTTATTTAAAAGTAATAAATTTTAATGTGCAATTGTAATTTTGTTTTCATTATTTACATCATTCACATTTTTTTCTTAAAGGAGACCAGTTACCTTTTCTTTTATGCTTGATTAAAATGAAATTATATAATTAACAATTGGCGTTGTTAATGTTCAGTGGTAAATGTGTTTTTTTTTTGTACCAGAACACCAGTATGCTTCATGTAGTATAGCAGACTGTTTCTTTTTTTTTTTGGGGGGGGTGGTAAATATCATTATGTGATGTTATGTCTAAGTGTTACGAACTTAGGATTTGTTTGAGGTGATGAGTGTGACACATAAAGTTGGATGGGCAGGGATTACTTTTCCAATTGCTGCAAACCTGACATTCAGATGACTCTGTTTTTTTTTTTTATATTTGGATTATAGTCAGTCTAGGGCCATGCATGCATTTCCATGGCAAGCTTGCGACAGGTAAGAAGTGCTGCAGACTGCAGAGCTGTCTGCAACATGTCAATCTGATGTTCATTTATTTATTTATCAACATTTGTTTACTGGGAAAGGCTGACTGGACACAGGTGCCCTTTTTTCAGTGAAGCCCTGGGGAGAAAAGCTTCACAGTATCATATTTACTACAATCAATATTTACAATAATAATTTTTATAATGCAATATCAGAGAACACTTAGTATAATAAATTTGTATTGATATTGACAGACACTGAATTTACAAGCCTTGGACTTAGACTTTACAGATAGTGGTGTATAAAACAGGTAGGAGTAACTTAAGAAATACAATTGAGAGAAGTATTACAGGAGTGTTAACAGAGAAGCAGTGATCGAATAGTAATGTGGTTGCGCTAATTAGAAGTAGGTATAGAAGTTTAAAAAGTACAATAAAGTGAAGTATTAGAAGGGGATAAGCAGGTTAAGTGATTTAGAGCTTTAAAGGGAGGTATAAGAAAGGTAATGAAGGGTTTTAGAGAGCTATGGGCGAGATAAGGAGCAAGAGCAGTGACAAAGACAGAAGGCAGAGAGGACATTTTTTAGTAATGGTTTGTAAAGATGATGATATATGATAAATCTGATTGATACAGAAACATTTTCCATGCGCTGGCTACACTACTGGAATATAGACGGACCCCAGCATCCCTTTGTGGTTTGTAGATGGTAAGCAGTTGTTTATTATTTGACTGAATGGGACAATTTGGAAGATAGTATTGGAGTAGTGGTCTAATTGCTGGGCAGGCAGATGGGCTATTGATTATTTTGTGGGTTAAGGTGAGCTGAGTATAAGATAGGGGATAAAAAAGCTTGGTCCAGGTAAGTATTTTTCATGCTAAACAATGGCAGGTCTGGTAAGTTTTGCCGCAAGTGAATCTAGCAGCTTTGTTATAGCACTGCTCAGGTTCAAGACTAAGTGAGGCTTGTAGGGTGGTCATGATAGTTGCTCCACACAGGAAAAAGGGTAAGAGGTAAATGGTAGCCAGAGTTACCTTGGCAGAGTCTGTAAGGATTTTCTTTACCCTGTGTAGGGTGCCTAGTTTTTACCAAACCAACCTTTTTTCTCATTTACTAAAGGGAAAAGTTTAAGAAATATGCTGGTTCACAGAGATTTTAGTGTGCAAATACCTAATCCCGCTAGACCATTGAATAGTATGGGCACAGTGAAATGCAGGAGATGTAAAATTTGTACACATATTGTTGAGAAGGTGGAATGTATTAATAATTGTAAATTTCATGTTAGAGGCACATATACATGTGAAAGCAAAGGTGTTATATATGCGTTGTTTTGCCCTTGCAAGTTATTCTATGTAGGCGAAATGAAACAGATGTTTTACATTAGATTTATGGAACATTTGGGAGATGTTAAACATTAGAGGGAAGACATAATGATTTCCTTACATTTTAAAACCCATCATCAAGGTAATGTTCATCTTTTAAAAGGTACTATTTTAGAACAAATTGATTGTATGTGGGACAATGAAGAAGTGATGAAACAAAAATGATTATATAAAGAATGTCCCCGGGATTCATGAAGCTCGGCGCAAGGCCGGCGTAAGGCCTGCGCCGGCGGTGCATGGAATAGCCGGCGCAGTAGCGCCATATACATATTAATGAGAGTGCACCGGAATCACAGACACGTGCGTAGTGTACGTGAGCGAGCCCAGGTAGGATGCGTCTGGAGGCGTGTCTAAGCCGGCATGAGGTGAGCAACCTAATGTGCTGACAGCCACAGTCCGCCCACAATAGTAATGGCAGCAGCCAGGTCCTGTGCAGAATGAAACGCACGTACAGTATGCAACATAGTCCCCGTCCCAAATTAACGGAGAAGCAAATAGAAGCCACGAAGGAATAAGTGTACCCGTCCAAGGAGCAAAGGATACGCATAAGACCGCGTTCGTCCCGCAATGCATCATCAGTGTTTACACTCAGAGAAGGTGTACAGCCGCATGTCAGCACGCCGCACCGACATAGGAGCAGCGACTAAGGTCACCACCTGTCCCACTTTGGTTGTGGCAGTCTCTCCATGGCCAGTTGTGTCCCGAAAAACGTATTAGAAATGGCTGATGTGCTACGATTGTAGGACACAATGATATCCCGTATTTAATGTAATGGTAGCATGAATTGGTTATTTCTGTAACAGAAATACCTAAATGACACAAGAAACAGAATAAGCAAGCAAATTGCCACAACAATAAGCATATTATTTAGGCAAACAAGTGAAGTGCTATGCTATATAGTGACCGTTTGTATGTGTCGGCCTGTAAAGTCAGATGTGAGTCCCGGAAATATCCCAGATCGGAAACTGGAAAAGGTGGAAACCCCAGTAGCGACATGGGCATGGTCACCAGGGTTACCTGCTGTCCCAATGTGCCATGGACAGTCCCTGATTGGACAGTCGTGTCCCTGCAACAATCGTAACAATGGAAAATGACCTCCGATCCCCTGCCATGCAAATTCCCGCAATATACATGTAATAGTAGCATAAAACATATACATTACGATATGAAACACAGACATGGCATAAGAAAATAAATAAGGAACCCAAATGCTTACAGAATAAGCTTATAGTATGGCAAACAAGTGAAGATCTGTCAACTGCACTAGCCGTGGGTATGTGTAGTCCTGCAAATCCCGAAGTTTCCACATAACATGCCCCACTATGGGCACTGGAAAAGGTGCCAACCATAATGGTCACAAGCAGTAGTGAGAGTACATAGCCGGGTATCTGTGTTCACATAACAACAGTAAGGAAGCAAGATACCTCAAACACAGGCAAACATGTGCATAGCAACATATCCCACACCCAGCAACGTCTCTGTTGCATACACTGGATGGTGTATGATGAAGTGTAATATCCAGAAGCAGAACCCATGCATTCGGATGTACTACACAATAGCCTCATTGTACATGTCAGTCCCACCCATGTATACCTCTGCACCCAAACCTGCTAGCATCCGTGTGCAGCTATACAACCACACACAATGTGCATACCTGAACTGTGGTAAGATGTTTGTGTTAGGCAATGCCACGCTGGCAAATCATTACCCACATGTCACCAACCCACCGCAGGTACAGATATGTAAATGGCTGCATGTGAATGTGTCAGCAGAATGTGTACATCCCGCATGTAGCATGTACCCGTCCAAACCATCTAGGTTTGCATACGACACGGTGCACATAACTGTACACATGTGGACAAGTCGGGTCGTTGGACCACCGCATCGATGATTATCTATACAGTGAAGTCGATCACATATAGCGGAACAGGTGCCTACCAAACAGGACGTCCTAACAGGGTGCTACAGGCAAAGAAGGGGAAGCTGGGACATCACATGTGGAGATTAGCGTAGCTGGACGGGCAAATACACACGGTCAAGGTAAAGGATGGAACAACATGCATATGGCCGGATGGATGTTGTTCGTAAAATATATAGAAACACATATGAAGTTCCAGTTTACTCGAAATACTATATAATGCATTGAATTGTACCGTACAATATGGCAGTAGAACTAAGCCTGCATGTAATTGGTGAAGCTAAGCTGTACTGTGATGGAATTCTGAACCTGGCAGTAAGCAGTACAGCAGGCTCATGTCTGTCATCATTAATTATTTGCTGGGTTACAGAACAATAAATGTATGTACATGCATAACAGCACTCCTTCCCCAGAGGAGGATGGCCTTGTGAGCTCTATCGAAGATAGCAGTACAACTCCTTACCAGAGAGACAAAGCAACGTATTAAGAAATTAACTGTCCACTGTATCGTAACAGTCTAGGGTCCTTGAAACAGCTACAATCACAAAAGGATACTGTAATGTACAAGGTGCCTTGCAAGGCTGTGTTATTCCCATGGGAAAACATTTTAAAAGCACGACCCCAGCACCCACGTATGTATAGACTATTGCGGACCATAGTGATGGAAATGCCCTGTGACCGACCACGTCAGTAAGGTGGGCAAAAGCTGATTGTAAACACTATATAAAGAAACTGGTAGACCCTTGCACCAGCAACAACAAGGGGCTACGTGTCGTCCGTCGTAATTGTTGTTCTTCTTTGCATTTTTTCCTATATAAAGAAACTGCTTACTGTAAAGAGTCAGACAAAACTCTCATACTTGGACTGTATATTATTTAGCCTGCCTGTGTACACTACTAAAGCGTTCGAACCCGAGCCTCCTGTGTTATCGGCTGTCACTTAGAAAAGCCTACTGATAACTACAGTCTGGTTGTAACAACTTATTTCACATTGTGATCCTTGTAATCCGGAATTCCCTTGGTAAGCTACAGGTCAGAGTACATGGCTGGTTAGACATGTACGCTGGAGAATATGCATAAATGGTTCTTCTTGAATGAAAAGACCTCCGACTGAATTGTTGTGTGTAAAGAGGCTGTTTACTGTCTGATCTGTGGCTGAAAAGCGGGAAACTGGATCCCAAGAAGAAAACGTGCAGCCTTAAACAGGAGGCCCAGGTAAGGAGTGTCTGCCTTTTTGTGTCTATTGTAGATCAGGGACCAGACTACATTGTGTTTCTGTTAACAGTAGTGATATCGGTCAAGACCCACCCACATACTGTTAAATCTGAACATAGGTCAGGGAACACACAGCAGAGTAAATAGTGATTGTAGACACTACAGTGGATACAGGGAAGGAGACACCACGTGGTATGACAGAAGGGTACGTAGCAGTCGCGTAGAGGATATGGGAGATTATTGAAGCAACAGATCATGTGATCCGCGTTGACAGGTGACGTGAAGAATATGCAATCGCAGAGAGCACATAATGTGAGTTACGCAGCAAAATGGGGTAATAAATATGACATTGATGGTATATTACTCAAAATATCGTTACTGAAACATTGTAATCCCTGAAAATTTGATGCATATGTTCCAAGGTAAACACCTGTTCCACCCTGAGAGGGATAGTCCCTCTCTGGCCAGCCGTGTCCTGTAAACAAACCGAACAAATGTCAAATGTCCTGATATCTCAGGACAAACATTTCCCAGATATATATCACAATGGTAGCATAAAACAGTAAATTTGTATGTGGAACAGCAAAATATAATAATAAACAGAATAAGCAACTGAAATGCTACAACAATTGGTCGCTCTCCTGGCAAACGTGAATTCCTGTCCTATGTACAGGCCGTGGGTATGCATTCTCCAGGCAAATTACACGTTCGAACACTAATGTCCCACATTGTGCATTGGAAAAGGTGGCAGCCCTAAGATGTGCAGGCGACAAAACAGCGACAATTGGGTATCCGTCATGCACATTGGTGGACTGAGGTAGTGTACGAAGGGAATAGAACACTACAAATGGCTAAGCATCATACGTACAGAGAAGATCATAATACAGTAGTACCGATAGCCCCCACAACCCCTACCACCTCCGATACCACATCCAGGATATTAAGCGGGAGGGCAGGCTAGTCCCCACACGTTATCCTGTGGCAACAGAGGTAGCACAACGAACAAATGTAATAGAAGCTATTGAAACCACATCCCAAACACGTAACATACCTAGGGACACCCGAGTAAGAACACAGTACTAAAACAGAGTGAGGATATCTGTCAATTAATTGAAGTACCGAACCCTCATGCAGGACAGGAAGGCCAGGACCCAACTCCCGTAGCGTATAGACTGTGGACACCAGAAGATATCTGTAAAGTCATAGAGGGAATTCCCCATCCACAAAGTAATCGCTATTCACCATGCAATACCCCTGTATCTCCTGATCGGAAACCAAAAGGGGAATGGCGGATGGTACAGTATGTACAAGCTGTAAATCATGTAAGAATACTTAGGGTAGCGTTGGTGCCAGACCCACACACTATATTCAATGCTATGAACATGCCACAGAAGTATCTTACCGTGGTACATATAAGCTATGCTTACTTTGCAATACCTATACATCCACATAGTCCGTATTGCTTTGCATGTACAGTCAGGGTGACAGATACAGCCATACCCGGCTATCGCGGCTACTGTGAAAGTACAACGATATTCTCACAGGGGATGGCTAGCTACATTCGTGTTAACTCCACCCGGGCCAGTCAAGTTCTACTTTATTTGGATGATATTCTGCCTGCGGTCCCTACCCAGCAGCAATGTATGGAAGATACAATAGCATTATTGAGATAATCAGCAGAACAGGGACATAAAGTAAGCAAGCATAGATTGCAACTACAGAGAATACAGGTCAAGTACCTGGCATATCTGGTATCCAAGTAGGGTAGAACATCACATGACGATAGGAAGGTAGCAATATAATAAGCACCCAAGCCAACTAACAAGAAGGGAATGATGTCCTGTCTGGGCCGACTAACACTTGTTAAATCTGGATACCAAACAATGCTGTGGAATCCGCTGTATTGTTTGCCTTAACCTTTAATACACCTATGGCAGCACAACACATAGTACACCCGATTACAGTAGCAGAAACAGCGTTCTGCAGACTAGAACGATTGATAGCCTCAACAGCTGTAGTAGGTCTCGTGAATAATCATAACACATGTTGTCAGACCGTAGATTGTAAGCGGAGATATATGACGTCAGTCTTGATGCAACAGCAGGGAAGTAAGCAACGCTAAATAGCTGACTACTCATTGCAGTTGGACACTGTGGCATGGTCAGTGCCACATTGTGTACAGGCAGTTGTTGTAGCACCCATGGCAGTACAGGCCCCGGCCGTAATGTTACTAGACCACCCTCTCACTGTGAGAATGTCTCATGCAGTTGCGATCAATCTGCTGCAAGAGAAGATAGCATTCCTGACCCGTGCTAGACATTTGTCATGTTTGACCATACCACTGAGTCAACCTCACATGGTGATTGAACGTTGTACAACATTAAACCTATCAACGTCACGTCGACACCTGTGTATGGCACACCACACAGTCGCCTATACGAAATGGATTAAATAACTACACACAGACATGATAACACTGATATACCCTTAGATGATGCAGAGGTGACAGTTAATGTGTACGGATCATGTAGACAGAGTCCTACAGGAACGAATGAAGTAGTTTATGCAGTAGTTATTGATAATGACATTGTAGACGGCCAAACCCTGCAGCATAACGTGTCTGCTCAAGCAGCAGAATAGATAGCTTTAACACGTGCTTGTACTGTAGCGGAAAACTGATGTGTGGACATATGTCCCGATAGTCATTCTGTTGTCTGTGCAGTGCATGTTTATGAGCAGCAGTGGAAGAATAGGTGAATGATAACATCCACCGGTAAACCGATTAATCATGCGCATACGAACCTGAATGCATTAGACTACATGCAGTTACCCACTGAAGTAGGTAATTGTAAATGTGCAGGGCATAGAAAGCAACAGGATAACAGTAGGAAAGTTGAGGCATGAGCTCATGCACCTGCAAAACAAGCAGCGTCACAGTTGGAAAGTGTCTGTGTGAATGAGGAATGACAAACCTCAGACAGTTTAGATGTAGAAACTGTACAAACAATGCAAACAGCAACTACGAAAGCAGAAAAGCCGACGTGGTTATGACGAGGAGCAATCCTTGAACACGGACTGCACATATCCACAGTGAGAAAGCCAATATTAACGTCTAATATATTCAGATATGCGGCTTTGTGGAGCCATGGGTAGAGACATGTCTCAACAGGGTGGATGGTACATTTGGTTAACAGAATACCCCTAACATACGGAATTACGAACCACATACAAACCTCATGAGCAGCGTGTCACGTTTGCCATAGATATCATGCACAGGGAGTATTTAAACCGAAGGGAGTGAGTTTACCTACACCACCATAACCGTTCCGTACTATTTGTATGGAGTTCATACATCTGCATAAATGTGAAGGGAACAAAAAATGTTTAGCGATTACACATATATATAATCAAAATGGGTAGAAGCATTCCCAACCATTAATCCGGATGCAGCAGCAGTGGCAAAGGTGCCAGTAAAATTAAGTATCCCTAGATCTGGCATGCTGTAAAGAAGCTACAGTGACAATAGAACACATGTAGTTAACCAGACAATCACGCTACCTGCGGGATTACCAGATTACCATGAATGTCAATTGCATGTACAACCCACACTCAGCACGACTGCGGCCGTAGAATGGGATCCCGAGAAATAAGTAGAGGAGTTTGGTGGGTGACATCCAGACGAGTTACATGAGCTGTCTACCTCTAGCATTGCTGAGCATGACAACAGTTCCAAATGTAAAGTGCTGCACCCACTTGAAGTAGTATGTGGAATGGCATATCATGTGCCAGAGTGGAAAGCTGTCATGCCTGCAGAGCCGGAGGTCGATGACTCAGTAGTAGGTGACATGAGAGGATTGTTAACTAGTAACACTGTTCTTCAGTTAAAGTCTGTTACAGATAAGAGCAAGCGAAGACGGAAGCATAGCTGACACCAGTATCCTGTGTGTATGTCACTGTTATCCAAAGAACATTATTGCCAAGTGGACAGTGCGAATGTCTGTACCGGTACTGTTGTCAACGCCTACCGCAGTAAAGTTTGCAGAGAGGTCGTCCTGGGTCCACCTCACATTTCTCAAACTGGTAAAGGATATCAAGTCTGATTGACATCTTGTAGCTGATATACCAAAGAGCCCGAATCACCCGGCGAAGACTGTATAACAATACAAAGCAACCCCAAAGACATTTATGTTTGCTGTCCTAATGATTATACACCTATTAACCATGTTTGTGTTTACGTTACAATTTCCGGGACATTACCTGCATATAACTACACGGATACAAATACTGATATGTGATGAACTGGCCACAGAGTGTCTTCCACACATCAACAGATACCTAGGCATGATGCGTGTGCATATAGAGACTAGGAACACATTAAATTGCTGTGTTTGTACTGCCATACCTACATCATATGGAGGACTTCCGATGCATGTTGTCCCCTTGGGGATAGATTGAGACTTGTGAATATCTACACTTTGATACAGGTTCTGTGAGATCACAGGACAACGTGGCAATGTACTTACCTGTTACACAAAAAGGAATTGTATGTTATCATAAACATGATACAGTTTCAGTTGGTGGGAGTATTTGTAACATAACTGTGTCTTACGAATGTCATATAACAGCCAAAGATCACAGTACTACTTGTAGCACCATCCCTAATTTGTATTGAAACATCATGAGAACAATGTTGAAGGATGTGCAGAAACATCCTGAATTGTATAAACAGTCCTCTGTTAGAGACAGGAATTTGTTACATGCAGAGGTAACCCGCATCAGTAATAAAGTAGAATATTGTTATGTTGTTTGTGGGAAATAAGCATATCAATGGTTACCTGGGAATTGGTCCGGCAGTTGGTATTTGGGTTATCTGGCTCCAGTCACATGACATACTGTGGGTGCGAAATGAACTATAACACATATAGCTCGAAGAACTGGGAACACAGTCGAGAAACCTACTAATCCAGTGGGTGAAATGGAAGCTGTTCTGACATGTCAGTCTTCTGCAAGAGATAAAGGAATATCGATTCATATGGACTTCAGTGACAGCGTCACAACCTGGGCTGGAACACCCCCAGCTTCTGGAGTAGTGAAATCAATCAGGGAACAGAGGAAGTTATCAAAACCTGTCGGAGGAAGGATGAATGTGACTTCCCGCTCCTGAACATGTGACTGATGAACTGGATGCAATGAGAACTGTTGTGTCACAAAATGTAATAGTGCGACTGCACCGTGGCGCTGAGAATTGGTACGTGCGCACTTACTGAAGAAGATCGCTGTGTCCAACTACCACATGAAGAGACCAAAAGCAACGCCCACCTACAGGTAATATGGCAGGTGTCATCCATGGCGGAACCAGGCCCAAACCCACTGCCGAACCATTTCCACAAACCATTGGGTGGATGGGGTCAGTCATACTGAATATCATGATTGCCATTTGTATTGTTCTGCTCATATTGGGAGCATGTGTCTAGTGCGGGATACTGTGCATGTAAGTATTAGTCAGGGACTCTGGCGACATACCTGTACCCGAGACTATGTATCAAGACCTGTAGTGGTATTTGTCAATAGAAAATGCAATCCTACTTGCAATGTACATCAAATTACTTGCCTAGTTAAACGTTCCACAGAGGAAGACGCTAGGGAATGAAATAATGTTGTATATGTTTCTGGATAGAGTAGAAGCAATCAAAGGAGGGAGAATGTTAGCAAAATACATATTTAAACATAGATATGACGTGCAACTTTAGAAGCAAATAGTGTATAATGCATATTATTCTACCTGACAATATAGCAGTACAGCTTCTCATGCATGTAATTGCTTGTAGTGTAGCTGCAGTGTGATTGAACCCTAACCCTAGCAGTAACCAGTGCAGCAGGTGTATGTCAGTCAGCATTACTCATCTGCTCGGTTACAGAATAATACATGTATGTACAGGTATATCTGTCATCCTTCCACTGAGGAGGATAGGCTTGTGAGCTGTAACACAGAGTACAGCTGCTCAGCAGAGAGACACAGGAACCTAGTAGGACACGGAGTGAGGACTGGATATGAACAGTGTTGGAACCGTGACAGAGCAGAATTTACCAAAGTACAGTCTAACTGAATATGTGGCTCGCAAGGTTGGGCTATCCTCATGGGAAAACATGTAATAAGCATTACCTGAGCACTGTTGTAGGAATACAATGTTCTGTACTCTAGCAATGTAAATGCCTTGTGACTGGCCACATCATTAATGTGTGCAAAAGATGATAGTATACAGAATGCTCATACAGATGTAACATGTATAGAGTTGAACAAATGTCTAAACTTTTACTGCATACTCCTTTGCCTCCTGCTGCACAGTAGTAAAATTTTATTAATCCCAGCTTCCTGTGTTACTGAGTGTCATTTTGAAAATACGAATGAGTGTTACAGTTTGATTTAAAAGACTTAATTGACAGATGTTTACGTTCTAGCATGGGAATAGGTCAAGCCAAACATCACAATGTCCATGTGTACCACATACACACAGCCAGTAACACGCAGTAGTAGTGCATGAAGGCATACGACTGTGGGAATAGTACAGGACATATGGCACGTGCCAAGTGCAGATGCATGACACAAACCCCAGGATGGGTGTCCCTGCAAAGAGGAACATGTGTCAACTACACCTCCCACAGATGTACTGGCAATAAAAACACATGGCAAACACACAGACACACTACTGTCCAACACATGACTGCAACGGAGCCTGGTCAAACACCAACATGAAGCATGCACAAACAGGGACTTGAGTAATGTTTGCCTTAACACCCCCCCCATAGGCCAAAGAAGAATAGAATGGACATATGCATGTAATGCTGTGAAGGATGTGTGGTAGTCCTCAGTATCACAGTGTTAGGGACACAGATACACTGTCATCAACTGTGACGTATGTGCAACGTACACAGCATACCTGCATGTAATACAGAGGACAATCATGTGCCACAGAAATATACAGTGGCAAAAGAGTATAGTGGATAGACAATTGTACATGTGACAAACTATGAATATAGGTTCACACGTCCATAGGTACAGGGTAGGCCATCGTCCCAGGCCCAGCCATAATACTACACCATAGTTAGGATGACTTTGCCAACCTTCTGTGCTTCAGATGAAATACCCATGATATTGCTGTATCTCCGTCAAGCAGTGATAATGATGTAATTCCTGGCCTATACCTGCAATTCTCCATCCAATGGACAACATAGCTGCGAACAAGGCTAGGAAGGATGTCTGTCTCACATGTACTGTGATGTACATCCACAGCATAATGAGTGTCTGGGTGATATATGTCACCCAAACACATCCCATTAATGACCGTGACAAGGTAAATGTCACCTGCCCTAGTGATTCTGAGGGATGCGGATACAGTAGGTGAAGCATACACATGACATATGGGTTGACATGGCCTTGTATGTCAGGCACAGGTCAACACTAAACAGCAGGTATGTGACGTGATGTGGCAGGGGTCCTACATGTGGGGCAGCATTACACAAAATGGTGTCATCCTGCATCTGTACAACAATCAACCTATGTGGGCTTCCCAGCTGCTGTAGGTGTATGGTCAGATACAGTCTGAATGGGGCAATGTAGTAGATCATAGGTGTAACACGTAATGGGTACAAGGAGACAATGACCTAGCCTGATGTAGATGTGAATCCCTGCACCAACAGGTGGGCAATGTAGAAGACCCACACAACCACGATAGCAACGTGTGTGTGGAATGAATGGTGACCGTCAAACACTGTCCCCTGATTCCTGGTAATCACCCCTGTGCTGAGTGGACAGCCACCTATATGCTGGACAGGGGTGACCTAGTAGTTCTCCACAGGTATGATGTTGCATGACGTTGCATTTAGCTGTGGGACATGTCCCTGACAGCAGATATGCATACCTGGGAGGCCCCTTTGAAGGATATCTGTGTCAGATGTCTGTCCCACTATGGCACCTGTTTTGCAGTCATCTACAAACACTGTTGCCCATAGCACCCCTGTGTGTGCCTGTACCGTGAAAATGTAGGTGTATGACAGGAGTGCAGACATGGAAGGGCCCCATGGGACACCACTTGTGACAGGCAGTAGGTCTGATATGCTGGCAGCAACTATGACCGTGTGGGTTGTGTCACATAGACAGTTTACAACACATTCTGTGATGTGCGTGTTCACATCCCAGCCAATGGGTTTATCAACAATACCTGAGGGGGGTAATGTGATGAAGGGCTTTGCCAGGTTGAGGTAGGCTGTATGGACTGCAACACCCCCATCAGTGGCCTCGGCGACTGTCCCGAAAATGTCAACCATGCTTTAAAGGCATGAACCGCTCCTGAACAAGACAAACCGTGTGTGAGGCAAAGTAAGTATGTCCCCTATGCAGTCATGTACGAGCCACAGTATGATCCCTCCCCATGTCTTTGCAGATAGGTCTCCTCAGGGTAATGGGACAGTAATAACCAGCCTCAGTGGAGGTATTGGCCTTGTGACGTGGGACTACAGTTGCCATGTGACACAACCTGGGTACCCTACCTGAGGTGAGGCTACAAAGAAATAGCTGTCCTAACTGTGGGTCCAATTCATAACCGAGATAGTGGAGTACACAGCGGGTCACCAGCTGGTCTCATGGATGCTATGTCCACTACCCTGGAGAGAGCATGTCCCACCTGTGTGTCACAGAACATTTGGTGACCACAAACCACTGGTACACACATCTCCTCATGTGTGGAGATGTCCTCACTGGACTTGTCAGCCTGTATGTTGGCAATGTGTGTATGTTGAGTAAACCCCACCTCTATGTGAACCCAGTCAGAGCATATGTGGGAGTGAGCTCCCAGGTGTCCAGCATAGCAACTGAAGGTGGTATGATTGTTAGCCAGGTCCATGTAGGTATATCTGTGGAATGTGCCCTGGACTATTTCATGACAGTGTGTAAGTCTACACATATGATGACCAAGGGTGTCATACCTCACAAGGTGTCTGCTCCACCTTGTAGTAGCCACCTCCTCGCGTTGTACATTTTGTGTATGGCTGGGGTACACCACACTGGATGCTTGGCATTGGTACAGTGAACCACAGTTGGGTAAGTGAATGACTGGCTCATGCAGTCCTGTAGGTACTGGTAGATGGCAAATGTGATTGATGCAGTGGCTGCCGTACCATCGACCACTGGCTCAGGGTCCTTAAAGGAGACCACAGTAGTGCGCAGAATTGTGTAGTCTGCCTCTGAGCAAGCAATGTGTATGGTAACTGGCAACACTCACAGCAACGGATGCCAAAAGCAGAAGCCAACGTCCAAATAACATAGATCAACTTCTGCATGACAATATGTGTTATCATACATGTATTGACATGTGTCTGCTAATTACAATTGGAAATGGCCGGTAAGACTGGCCTAAAGTTCCCATGATGTACACAGTCTGGGGGTGTTGTTCGATAATAAAGTGGCAATACCTCCCAATCGTGACCTCTGGGTATGGTATGAAAGTGGTTGTTAACCTGCAACATTGGATGTATAGCATTGGTTTCTGGTGTCGGAAGACATGGTTCCTGTAGCACAACACAGTATGGGTAGTCAAGCACACATCCACGATTGCTGAACACACAGCATCAGTGAAACCCACTGCTCAGAAGGACACAGTCCGACAAGCTCTACACTTTAAATATACACAGTGGTGTCCATTGTCGGACCCAAAATTGACATCACACCAGATTCACGTCTTCTTTCAATACGCATTACCTGAACCCATTGTCGTCACAGGTACACATATGCACTAGCAAGCGTGTTCAATGTTGATGATAGCTGTCCATGTAATGCAGCACAGATGCACAGAAATACCCAGGGTACCGGGTCCATAGAACTGCGTACACATCACAGTCCTGCACACATGAAGGATGTGTAATGGGTACTGTCGATTGTTGCAGTCAAGGGATTCTGGGTATGTAGACTCTGGGCCCGGTGTTGCTTCACAGCCAATCCTTTGTCCCGCCCTGTGGGAGGGATGTGTGTGTAGCACCTGCCATACTATCCGCTAATGATGCAAACCATCCACTGGAGAATGCTAAATGCAGGTGTGAAATGTGTACAGCCCTATACTAGTGTCCAGTAGGCAATTGTCATGGATGGACAACCGTATGCCCAAGATGCCACCCACAACGGCAAACCCGGGTAAATTACACAGCCGCGGTAAGGCATAACACAGGAAATACACATAGGGACTGCAGTCGACATTCCACATACAAAGTCGGACCGCTGTGCCAACACCGGCGTACACAGCACTCAATATGCCAGCAACAGACTGAGGAGCACCCGCTACCATACAGCGGAACAGATGTGCGACCTGTGGAACACATACTAATGGCACACACACAACGTCACGTAGGATATGTAAACTATGGCATTCCCACCTATGAAGACAACATGGTTAAATGAATACATAGGTAATCAACATGTTCCGGTGGTGTTATATTGGAAATACAGTGACGGATATGTCCCATTGGGATGTCTGCAGTTTATATGAAGCAGTTGCTAACCAGCATCTTTGGATGTATGTCATTTGTCCACAGTACTAGATCACCTGGTCATGTAGCACCATGTGGAATGGGTAGTCCAACAGACATCCACGATTGCTGAACACACAGTATCAGTGAAACCCACTGCTCACAAGGACACAGTCCGACAAGCTCTAAACTTTACATATGCACAGTGGTGTCCATTGTAGGACCCAAAATTTGTCTAAAGACAGGAATGCCGCCTTCTTTCATCACTTAACTGAACTCATTGTCGTCACAGGTACACATATGCACCGCAAGCGTGTTTAATGTTGCTGATAGCTGTCCATGTAATGCAGCACAGATGCACAGAAATACCCAGGGTACCGGGTCCATAGAACTGCGTCCACATCACAGTCCCACACACATGACGGATGTGTAATGGGTACTGTCAATTGTTGCAGTCAAGGGATTCTGGGTATGTAGACTCTGTGCTCGGTGTTGTTTCGCAAGCAATCCTTTCTCCCGCCCCGTGGGAGGGATGTGTGCGTAGCACCTGCCTTACTCTCCGCTAATAATGAAAACCATACACCGGAGAATGCTAAATGTAGGTGTGGAATGTGTATAGCCCTATACTAGTGTCCAGTAGGCAATTGTCATGGATGGACACCCGTATGGGCAGGATGGCACCCACAACAGCAAACCCGGGTAAATGACATAGCCGCGGTAAGGCATAACACAGGAAATACACATAGGGACTACAGTTGCCATTCGAAATACAAAGCCGGACCCTGGTGCCAACCCCGGCGTACACAGCACTCAGTCTTCCACCAACAGAATGAGGAGCACCCGCCACCGTACAGCAGCGGAACAGATGTGCGACCTGTGGAACACATACTAATGGCACACACAACGTCACGTAGGATATGTAAACTATGGCATTCACACCTACGAAGACAACATGGTTAAATGAATACATAGGTAATCAACATGTTCCGGTGGTGTTATATTGGAAATACAGTGACGGATATGTCCCATTGGGATGTCTGAGGTTTATATGAAGCAGTTGCTAACCAGCATCTTTGGATGTATGTCATTTGTTCACAGTACTAAATCACCTGGTTATGTAGCACCATGTGGAATGGGTAGTCAAACAGACATCCGCGATTGGGGAACATACACCAGCAGTGAAAAGCACTGGGCAGGTGGACACAGTCCAGCAACATCTAACTTGACATATGCACATCGTTGTCCATTGTAGGACCCAAAAATTCTGTTTAGAGAATGCCTGCTAGCTTCCTGCATTACTCACGTGATCTCATTGTCGTCACCACGTCACAGGTACACATATGCACGCAAGCGTGTTCAATGTTGATGATAGCTGTCCATGAAATGCAGCACACATGCACAGAAATACCCAGGGTATCGGGTCCATTCAGCTGCGTCCACATCACAGTCCCGCACACATGAAGGATGTGTAATGGGTACTGTCCACTGTTGCAGTCAAGGGAGTCTGGGTATGTAGAATCTGGCCTCGGTGTTGTTTCGCAGGCAATCCTTTGTCCCGCCCCGTGGGAGGGACGTGTGCGTACGACATGCGTCACTCCGCTAATAATGCAAACCATACTCCGGAGAATGCAAAATGCAGGTGTGAAATGTGTACAGCCCTATACCAGTGTACAGTAGGCAATTCACATGGATGGACAAGCATATGACTAAGATGGCACCCATAACTGCAAACACGGTGGAATTACACTGCCGTAGTAAGGCATTACACAAGTAATACACATAGGGACTACAGTTGACATTCCCCATACAACAAACACAGACAACCAGCCGATGAAGTCCAAAGCAAAGACGAGGTACTGTAGGGACCGTCAGTGACCACTCAGAGCACACCAAGAATTAAAGGCAGTCACCATAGTCTATTGGAGCCCACTTCGCCTGCTTCATAAGCAGACTTATTCAGAATACATACAATGCAGTCCAACCTACTACATTTAAAAGCATTAATTGGTCAGTACATTAGATGTGCTAGGTACTAATTACATGCCTTAAAGGCAGACAAGCGAACAAACCTTACTTGGGTTACAGATCCCACACAGTGAGGACATCAGACATTGCTTTGAAAGGTACAGTCTTCATCGGAAAATAGAAATATATGTACATATATGAAAGATGAACCAACATAAAATGTTTTCCAAATGTCTGACTGTGTAAGATACATATATATGTCCTACGGATTGTGCCAATATATTAACAGAACTGCAGACACCTAGTAATATAAATGAACCATAATATATACGCATAAACCGTATGATTATGACTACTGTAAAATAGACCAACGAAATGTAAAGATTCACAATGTGCTAATGTAAATATTCATGTAGAAGGTTACTTAAATAAATCAATTCAGACATCCATGTCTAAATACTAACACAAGGCCAGCGAGGTGCTTGCCCTCACATGTACTGGGATGTTGTTCCACAGCATAGTGAGTGTCTGGGTGATGAATCCGTCCCAACAACACGTTCGATTAATGACAGTGTCAAGGTGTACGTCAGCTGCCCTTGTGGTTCTGACGGATCTAACTTATTTACGTGAAGCATAGTCATCAGATCTGGGTTCGACATAGCCTTGTATGCCAGGCACGGGTCACCTCTGGGCAAGTGGTATGCAACTGTATACAGCTGGAATTCTTTCAGTCGGTCAGTATAACACATATACCTGAGACCCTGCATCTGTTTGTCAAAGAACTGTTGGTGCCTTTCCAGCTGCTGCAGGTGTTGGGTCAGATACATTCTGAACGGGTCATTGTACCCAATCATAGGTCTATTGAGTGATGAGTACAAGGGGACAATGACCTCCCCTGATCTAGATGTGAATCCCTTCATGATGATGTGGGCAATGTGGAAGGTCTACCTAACTATGTTAGCAACATGTGTGTCTAACGAACGGTTAACAACAACACGTGTCCCCAGATCACTGGTAACCCCCTCTGTGCTCAGTGGATTGCCACCTATATGGTAGCTCAGGGTAACCTTGTTCTTCCCGAAGGGTATGCCTATGCATTTCCTGGCACTTAGCTGTAGGACATGTCTCTGGTACCACTTATCCACATCTGTGAGGCACTCCTGAAGGATATCTGTGTCAGATGTGTGTCTGACTTTGGCACCCGGTTTGCAGTCATCTGCAAACATTGTCACCCATAACCCCCCTGTGTATGCGTGTACATTGGAAATGTAGATGCTGGAAATAGTGGACCCAGGACTGAGCCCCATGGGACACCACCTGTGACTGGCTGTGAGTATGACATGGCGCCAGC
Source organism: Protopterus annectens (assembly GCF_019279795.1). Classification (NCBI taxonomy): domain Eukaryota; kingdom Metazoa; phylum Chordata; order Ceratodontiformes; family Protopteridae; genus Protopterus; species Protopterus annectens. Next base: position 376,356,145 of record NC_056733.1, read on the forward strand.
AACTATGGCCATGTGTGTTCTGTGACTTAGCCAGTTTGCAACCCATATGGCGATGTATGGATTTACATTCAAGATGACGGGTTTATCAATTATACCCGAGGGGGGTATTGTGTCAAGGCCTCTGCCGGGTTGAGGTAGGCTGTATGGACTGCTTTACCCTCAGCAATGGCCTTGGTGACTGATTCTACAAAGTGAAACACGTGTAAAGGGCATGATCTGACTCTGACCAAGCTAAACTGGGTTGTATCCAAAGTATGCAAGTTCCCTATGTCTTTATCTATGTGTCCCATTATGATCCATCTCCATGGCTTTGCAGATAAGGCTTGTCAAACTAATGGTATGGTAATAACCAGGGTCAGTGGAGGCACCATCTATGTGGAGTGTGACTACAGTCGCCCTGTGCTACTACTCAGGTACGTATCCTGAGGTGAGGCTAAGATTAAACAGCTGTCCTAAGTGTGGGTTAAATTCCCCATAGAGTTCCTGGAGTACACAGCTGGGACACCATGTGGACCCATGGATGCTGTGTTGACTGCCTTGGGGCTGGATGTGGGTAATGCTGGACATACCCACGGCAGACGTGGCACATTCCCGAGTCCGATGCCCAAGGGACCACACACATAGCCGGCCTTAGGCATAGGCCAAGTAGGTAGCCGTCTAGGGTGTTGCTCTACTCGGGGCACCTTTCCAGACTCTATTTGGTGTAGGTAGACCAGGAGGGGGGTAGCGGGTGATGTATCGGTGGCAACTTCTGCCTAGGTCACCACTTAACCTAAGGCCACTCTTCCCGTGGGTAATACAGCAGTACCCACACCCAGATGCGGGTCATTGCTAGGGTCATTGCTAGTATGGCATATCATCTATGTCAGGAAACCATATATCCCCAGACATAATGGCACAGCATAATGCCTGTTCGCCGGCCAAAGGCAGACATACGTCACCCGCGGCGGTGCGGACGTACTGCGCGAGATGTCCGTTAACAATGTCGACATTGTCTCGCTTTGTGAAACAAACTCCACATAGACATTCAATAATAGACAGCGACGGACAACCCGATGTCCTCGTGGCTGAGCTGTTCAACCTGTTCCGCCATGTTAAATGTGTGTAGCACAGCGGAACCGGGCCAAACAAAGCAACGGACATGTCTGTGGCTCAGTGAAAGTCGTCACGCAATGTTAAACCCTTGTAATATTGCGACACAGGCCATACATACGGAGGGTTAGTAATGGAAATTGGTCAGTTCGACCAGACCGTGTGCAATTAGTATAACGAGATCTACAACGGGTACACCGCCAATCGCGCACACGGTTACGAATAATAATTGGGGCCGTGACATGGTACCATGGACACGGACAAACGTGCCCATGTGACTCATCTAACATTCGGACAGGGTCAGGGCAGTCCCGCAGTGGGCGGACAAGACCAAACCCAAAGCACCACAGCAACACCCTGACAATCGAAGGCCTGTATGCGTATGGGATATAAGCAGCTGTCATCTGAACAGCCCTGCGGTGACGACATATGCATCCTGGGCCATGAGCGAGGGGGAATTAGGAATGTTCAACATGCAGTACCGCACCTTTCCCAGCAGGAGAATGGATGCCTGTGACGTGCGTGTGTGCGGGGGGGGGTATGTAAATGTACATAGGTACCATGGGTATGCATGTTAATGACAACGAACAGCTAACGTGTACTGGTCACAGTAACCGGCAAACGTGAATGCAGTCACGTTTGAATTACGACTATAGAACATATAGATGTGCACGTGTACGTAAATCGTCCATGCTGCAAAGACTATTACATATATAAAGCTGTAAGTGCTTTCTGCACACGTCCGTCAACCGGATCAGACATATGTTACCGGAATAGTCACAAGTAACGCAAAACACGTAACCACACAGACACTGTAAACATATATAAACGGACTACGGATATGCATGTGCGCGTGCGCGTAACCCACAATCCGGACATGCGAGTGTGCGTGTGCGTGTGTGATCCAGTGGAACCAGGGAAGGTTACGGATGTCTCCTCCACACATTTACATTCATAATTGTAAAATATATGCTTAAATAGTACTTATTGATTCCATGCTTTGTTATCGTAATGCTACTATTATACACATTGATATACAATATCCTGATCAACACACTACATTCTAAGGTGCACTCACAACAATTATCAACTATGTGTCCGGATACTGATTGTATTTACCAATATTGTATATATATTAACACAGTGTTGCCGTATTATTGTTTCCATGAAGTAAGGCATGCAACACTGATATGTATATGTCACGTTATAATCAAGACTTGGAGCACTGTCCACCTAACTATGAGCAGGCTTATTGATTATTTCGCTTTAAACCGACTCTGAAGGAAGTGTATAAGGGACGGCTATGTCATGCATTCCGTACTCCGACGATGCCCCATGTTAGTAGGTGAGAGAGCTCAGTATCCTTTCACTGTGGAGTCAATCGTATTTGACAGTGTCTGTTTTTGCCGATATATGTTCCATAATGTCGTTTATGAAGATGGGCAGGACGCAAGGTTTGCTGTATTTCCGCATACTGGCACGTGGATATAGATAGGCCATGTCATACAAACGATGGGTAGTCAAGCAGGCATCCACGATTGGGGAACATACAGCGGCAGTCAATACCACTGGCCAGATGGTGACAGTCAAACACGTTCTACACTTTACAAATGCACATCGGTGTCCATTGTAGGACTCCAAAAATTACGGCGTTTGCACCTTTATACACCGGGATTGGCCAATCAGAGTACTAACCGTGACTACGGCACAGCTAGACATATGCACCACCAGCGTGTTTAAGGTTGATGATACCTGCCCATGACATGCAGGACATATGAACAGAGGTCCCCAGACTGCCGTGTCCATACATGTGCGTCCATATCCCAGTTCCGCACACATGAAGGATGTGTCATGCGTACCGTGGGGGGGTTGCAGCCATGGTATCCTGGGTATGCAAAATGGGGCTCGGTGTTGTTTGGCAGATAATCCGTTGTCCCGCCCCGTGGGAGGGCTGCGGGTACAGGATGTGCCTTAGTCCCCAGTAAGGATGCTAAGCATCCATAGGGTAATGCTAAAGGCAGGTGTGAAATGTGTTCAGCCCTACATCAGTGTCCAGTAGGCATTTCCCAAGGATGGACAAACGTACGGACAAGATGGCACCCATAATAGCAAACCTGGTGGAATCACACAGCCGTAGTAGGGCATGACACAGGACATACAGATGGAAACAACAGTAGATACACCCCGTAGACATCCATCCTGCCGTGCGAATCCCAGCATACACAGCAGCCAAGGTGCTATCACGTATGTGGGGATCACCCGCTTCCACTCTGCGGAACATACGTGCGACCTGTGGAACACATATTAATGGCACACCAACAACGTCAACTAGGAAGGTCATACTATCGCTAAAATATGGCGTTCCCACACATAAACAACATACTGTCATGAATAAATAGGTTCTACATGTACCGGCTGTGTTATACTGACAATACAGTGGCGGATAGTTCACAATGGTACCTCTGAGGATTATCTAAAGCAGTTGCCAACCTGCAGGACTACATGAACACCATATGGGTAAATTGTGGAAGGACACGGGTTACGTAGCACTACATAATATGGGTAGGCGGACAGACATCCGGGAATGGGGAACATACGGCGGCAGTCAAACCCACTGGCCGAATGGACACAGTCCAACATGTTCTAAACTTTACATATGCACATCGGTGTCCATTGCAGGACCCAAAAATTACTCCTTAAGTAAGTGTGGGCAACATAGTGTGAACCGGAAGAGGTGACAGCCGTGACTACGGCACAGGTAGATATATGCACCACAAGCGTCTTCAAGGGTGATGACAGCCGTCCATGAAATGCAGGACATATGAATAGGACTCCCCAGGCTGCTGCGTCCATACACGTATGTTCACATCCCATTTCCGCACACATGAAGGGTGTGCAAGGGGTACTGTCGAGGGTTGCAGACATGGGATTGTGGGTATGCAAATATGGGTGTCGGTGTGGATTGGCAGATGATTCGTTGTGCCGCCCGTGCAGCGGACGTGGCCATGGCATATGCGTTACTCCGCAATACTAATACCGATCATCCAGCGGAAATGGAGAATGCAGCTGTGAAAAGTTGACAGCCTGATACTAGTGTCCAGTAGGCAGTTCCCATGGATGGACAAACGCACGCCAAGATGGCACCCATAGCTGCAAACCTGGGGGAATCCCACAGCTGTTGCAAGGCATAACCCAGGGAATACAGATACGGTCTACAGTACACACTCCCCATTCAAAGCAAGACTGCTGGGCAGATACCGGCGTACACAACACTCAATGTGCCAGCACATCTATGGGGATCACACACTTCCATACAGTGGAACAGATGGGTCACCTGTGTAAAGATACCAATGGCACAATCTCCACGTCTGCTGGGAATGACATAGGATGGTCAAACTATGGCGTTGCCACCAATGAAATACATCCTTCGGTGAATTAATAGGATTGATGTCAATACACCATGGCAAACACCCAATGAACAGGGAAGACTTGCTGGCACCCTATGGCCACAAACCATGTCACACATAGGTAGATGGAACAGTCAACGTAAACATTTCGTCCACGACAGGTCGCATATGGTATCCAAAGGTACTTCATAGACATGTATGCGCTATCACCCGTTGGCCCTGTGAGACTTACACATAACATGGAAGTATCCAGGCTTTAAATGTCCACCCTTACACTTCCATTTGTCACTTTCTATGCGAGCAATGGAGATGTAGCCACAGCATAGAAAGCAGAGACGTACTGCTAACGAAACACACACATGTCAACATCACAGAAAGCATACTATGAACACACTTATTACATTATATTGTACTATGAAACACAAACAAACCAGCAACCTGCAGCAAGAATAGTCCCCGTAGTTCGACACAACACAAGTCTTCGTAACATTTAAACAGTTCATTAAAACATGCTACGTTTTCGTTGTTTCCACAACGTGTGCAGGAAAAATGCTATGTCTAAGAATGTTCACAATCAACAATGTGAGTCTTAACATGATTTTAAATATCACACTGTTGATTGTGAACACTTTAAGTATTTGCTTATTCAGTTGTATTTGCGAAAGCAACGGAAACACACACACACACGGAAGGGACGGGAGATGAACCTACGCCTATTTACATGAACTCAGTACAGTATGAAGCATTTACAGAACGCGCTACCGAGTTAACTGACGTGAGCGCTGTCAGAGGCATACTTGTAGGCTGGTGACGTCACCCGCATAACAATAGTTGGCAATAGCCAAGGTATGTGTTGCGGAGCGTCTAAAAGCATGTTCATTCGCAGAGGCAGCTGGAAACACACACACACAGAGACACACACACACACGGAAGGGACGGGGCACGAACCTACGCCTATCTACATGAACACACTACAGTATGAAGCATTTACAGAATGCGCTACCGACTTTACTGAACAGAGCGCTGTCACACGCATACTTGTAGGCTGCTGACGTCACCCGCAAGACAATAGTTGGCAATAGCCAAGGCATGTGTTGCGGAGCATCTAAAAGCATAATCAGTCGCAGAGGCAGCTGGAAACACACACACACACACACACACACGGAAGGGACGGGGCACGAACCTACGCCTATCTACATGAACACACTACAGTATGAAGCATTTACAGAACGCTACCGACTTTACTGAACAGAGCGCTGTCACACGCATACTTGTAGGCTGCTGACGTCACCCGCAAGACAATAGTTGGCAATAGCCAAGGCATGTGTTGCGGAGCGTCTAAAAGCATAATCAGTCGCAGAGGCAGCTGGAAACACACACACACAGAGACACACACACACGGAAGGGACGGGGCACGAACCTACGCCTATCTACATGAACACGCTACAGTATGAAGCATTTACAGAACGCGCTACCGACTTTACTGAACAGAGCGCTGTCACACGCATACTTGTAGGCTACTGACGTCACCCGCAAGACAATAGTTGGCAATAGCCAAGGCATGTGTTGCGGAGCGTCTAAAAGCATAATCAGTTGCAGAGGCAGCTGGAAACACACACACACACACACAGAGACACACACACACACACACACACACACACACACACACACGGAAGGGACGGGGCACGAACCTACGCCTATCTACATGAACACACTACAGTATGAAGCATTTACAGAACGCGCTACCGACTTTACTGAACAGAGCGCTGTCACACGCATACTTGTAGGCTACTGACGTCACCCGCAAGACAATAGTTGGCAATAGCCAAGGCATGTGTTGCGGAGCGTCTAAAAGCATAATCAGTCGCAGAGGCAGCTGGAAACACACACACACACACACACACACACACACACACACACACACACACACACGGAAGGGATGGGGGACGAACCTACGCCTATCTACATGAACACACTACAGTATGAAGCATTTACAGAACGCACTACTGAGTTTACTGAGCAGAGCGCTGTCAGGAGGCATACCCCACGGAGTGGTGGTATCATTTGCAGAGGCAATGCGCCCGATCGGGAGTTCAGACAGAGTGCGCAGTCACGCAGTCTGTTACCATCCCAAGGTCGCCGTACACTAACACGTTAGTGCTGCAGTCGGGAATAACAAGTAACTACTGATCAGTACATCACTGCATACTGGGCATGCTCAAACACTTAGACTCGGCACAGGGCAGATATGCATACACATGGTGCGACGGCATGGGTGGCGGAATGTGGACCGTCGTGTGTCCAGCCACACAACAGAAACCTGGCCATGCCACAGACGTGGCCGCGTAGGGGATACAGGCATGCACCCGGGTATAACTGCAGACGGCGCTGTGTGCACTGTGCTGTGTGTCTATCTACACAGCTGCCTACTGGGCATGCTCAGACACTTAGAGTCGGCACAGAGCAGACATGCATACACATGGTGCGACGGCATGGGTGGCGGAATGCGGACCGTCCTGTGTGTCCAGCCACACAACAGCAACCCGCCATGCCACAGACGTGGCCGTTGCTGGGGAATATCTAGGTGCAATTAACCATGTGTAGGACTGGCCTACAGTTTGTTGCATGCTACAGACAACCCTCCCAAACACAGGATACCTTCACAGATGTCCTGAGGACACTGGTGAGTGGGCATGCTCTCACAACAGCACCGTATTGGGTGACATGAACCACCCATACATAGCCTGGGAACATTACCCATGGCACAACACACTACGCCAGCAGTCCCAGGTGTTCACACACCTGGCCACTGTTAAACAGCCATGCACCATACATACTAGGGGGGGATGTCTGACAGTTCTGCCCATCACACATGGTGAGGATATGCCCCACACAGGATGTACAGCCCTCAATGGTGATGCAAGACCGTATAGTGGATCCACTGGTCATCCACTCCCTGTAACCAACACCAGCATGGGGGACCTCAGTGATGACCTCTCCACAGAAAACCACACACATCATACGACCGTGTGGTACCCTACAAGTCCTCCATGCCAGTGTTGAACACAGGCCAGACCGGCGAACGCCTAACGACTGCCTTCACCGACCACCCACATGCATGTCTGCAACAGGCAAACATGATGACATCAGGACCTTGTCCACCACAGGTAGGCACATGGTGTGGTGGACCGCAGCCACTGACTACCTGTACATCAACAGTTGGAGCTAATACATGGCAGAGCAATGATAGTAACAGGGAAACCATCACCCATTCATACCGGCGTCACCATACGGCCCCACATACCATCATCCACGGCCGCTTGTGGGAGTGGTACTGCAGAGGGCACATGAGACAACCACAGGGCCTTCCCTAACTGTGGTAAGGACATGGTTGGGGGCACACAGACTTGCCTGGAAATGGTCCAGAATGGTACAACAGTCACTGCACCCACAGACATTGTCTGCAAACCACAGGACATGTTCCATGCATACATCCCCCCCCCCCAACAGGGAACATATCCATCCCACCAGAGTGTATCCTCCCAAACATCTCATATGGCCTGGAGTGATCCCATATCTCTATGGCGGTTGACACGTCAGCAATGGGCACCGACGGTGTCCCTGGCTGTGTGCTACCCATCCTCATTGAGGCCCTCGGCCCACACATGCGGCCACTGTGTCATGTTAGCCTTACTATGGGCTATGTCCCCAATGGATGCCATATGGCATCTGTGGTCCCACTATGCCAGGGTAGTGCTCCTATGGACTGTCAACAGCCACACCCTATACGCTTGACAAGCGTTGTCTGCAAAGCTGTGGGGAGGTCCATACAGGTGGCCATGGTTACAGATAGCGGTGTACAGCCAATACCGGAACATACCCACAACTACATAGTCAAGGGTGGATCCTGGCTCCCGAACCTGCTCGTCCAGTCTGGAGTGGTCACCAAGGCCATTGATGGGGATACGTGGGTTTGCACACAGTACCATGACCTGGTGGGAGCGTTCAGAGCACACTACACATGGGACCCATGGAAAGGCTCGCCAGCATACATGTGGGGACATATGTCACCCGATGCTTCTCAGACAGGTTGGAGGTCACACCACACAGGGTTGGTGCTCAAGGTGCCTTGTCACACTCATATCTGGACCCAGTGGAGGCCCACAGGGCTCACTCCTGGGCCCCCTGCCATACGGCATCCGACCTTCCAATGTGCATGCAATCATAGGAGGATTGTAGCAGACAAGGTATGCAGATGACTACGCACCGGCCAACATACCCAACACCCCATGTTACACGGAAATCCACCTAGGGCGTCATAGACATGGATGACTGTTGCCAGAGCCATGGCCTGCTACTAAATGCCAGAGAAGGTGCAGCCCTACCCAGTGTGAAGGACATGTTCGTCCCAATGTCACATGTAGGTGGTACGCCATTAAAGATGGTGGACGTGTTCAGGGAAATGGCTACCACACCTGTCGGCAACCTCTGTCAACACACACAATGGCAATGTGGGTGTGAAGACATTCCATTGTGGCCTCCTGGTCTGGATGGAATCGCAACCACATCAGGGGTGTTCATTGTACCCCTGTACACATCACACACCAGAGCACTGACTGCGTACAATGGCACATGTGGCCTGTAGCTAACCTGATGCCTGCAGCACTCGGAAGGACTGCAAACATTCCACAAGACGGGCATGACGGTGCTAGGACATGTGTCACAAGCTGCACGGCCAAGGGGACACCGGCTGTGGATCTTCACAGCACAGCTGCTCCGTGGTGATCTGTGCCTGACATACACGGCCATGTCTGACCTGGGTGACATGGGCACATTCCACCTCCCAGGCTCCATGCAAACACGGGCACAGAAGCGACTGTCAAACACCTCAACACAAAGATGAGTGGGACGTGCTGGGGGAACAGGGTTAACGGCCAGACACCCCCTACAACACGGGGAGGAGTGCCAGGCCATGTGAAGGAAAGGCCCTGAGTGCCTTCGTCCAGGACTGCTAATGACGTGTGGATGTGTGACAATAGTTATGCGCCAGGCAACATCTGTGCGTCACTGCTAGACCAGGGACTGGGGACTGATGGATATGGCATCCCCATCCTGAGGGGTGTTAGACGCCACACACAGTCATGCTAGGTCCACACATGTCGAGGGCACATATCCTGTTACGCTCACGTGTGCCTATGTACCTATGTAGGGGTCCATGCCGGATGCGGTAACTGTGCTATGCTGATGTTGCCAGACATGCCTGTGGGTACCCCACGACTACACGTGGGGAACTAATTACAGTGCTCCCAGTAGGCACGTGCAAGTACACCATCAGTATCATACGGGTTAACTGCACCGACATGGTGCTACACATGTAACCACCACACATACTGTGTACACATATCAATGAATGCTGCACCTGTCCTGCATGGTATGTCTGCTGCATGATGTCCGTGCACAACCCACATCACATACATACCTGTCACCAGCCATACACACACACCACAACATACACATCACGTACTATGCGGACACAGGTATCACATACACCTCTCACTATCGTGTCCACCCTGTGCATCAGAATATGTTAGCTTAACCGCAGTGATGGTGTAGCTCACAGTTATGCGGCAGAGACTTCATCATATGCACAGGGTGATGTGTGCCACAGGCATGGGCTGTACCAATGGATGACATCATGTGTGTGTGTAAGGGCCAGTGCATTGAGTGGGCATGACTATGTAGATTGCATGTGGGTGTGGTGGAGCCCTACAGTTGTGTCTGCTGTGTGTGGGTGTGTGTGTACACAGTTCAGTCATCTGTGATGCCTACACGGGGTATGCTTGGCAGCCCCTGACTGTACAGTGCAGGTGTTACAGCTCACTGTGTCTGCCGGCGGCGACCTTACCCGCGCCTGCCTGGGGTCGCACGGGCACGACGGGGTGGAGGTACGGACTGTCCACTCTCCAATGTCACATGTCCGCTGGAAACGTGCCCACGACGGGCCGTCCAGGGCCATGTCCACGTGGCCTGCTCTGTCCTGGTGTGGATGGTGTAGTAGCAGCTGCACTGCTGCTGCTACCAGCACTGTCTGGGTGGGCATGGGAGGTGGCACGCACACGCCGACCTGCAGCAGGTGGTGTTGCTGGCACACGCCCACGTGCCCTATGCCTCACCCCTACCTGGTGTTCCTGCACGGATCGCACGCTCAAGGATGGCCATGCCTCGGTCGAGGATACCAGCCATGTCACCCAATCTCCTATCCAGAACATCGGCAAGATGCTGTTGTGCATTCGCCAATGCCTGGATGTTGTCATTCAGGCTACGGATAGCGGACCTCTGCAGCCTCTGCCCTTCCTGGTTCTGCCGTTCGCACGCGTGCCCGCTCGCCATTACAGTCTGGAACATGCGTCTGGTTATACCAGCTGCTGCACCCTGTACGGCAGGTGTATGTCTAGCGGTGCTCCCCCTACGAGCAGCACCTGCCACATGCCTGCGTGGCACTGCACCAGTCCTTACACTGGCAACATCGTGTGTACCCACACCTTCTGCAGCCACCACACATTCCTGCTCGGGGACAACAGACGCTGACTGACCGTCATCTATGGGCAACGGTGTTGGGGTATGTGTCGGCATCTGAACCGTGTGCGGGGATGAAAGGGACGTATGTGTGATGTTCTCCAGTGGCACAGAGTCTGCCTGTGATGACCCTGCCTGTGCCTCATGCACATGGTCATCACCACTAGTATCTGTGGGGACACTAGCATCAGATTGACCGCAGGAGGGGAACTCACCTACAGCACCTGTCAATACAAAGACATACCATTGGTAACAATACAGACACACGCACACACACACACACACACACACACACACACACACACACACACACACACACACACACACAGAGCATGCATGTGATAATGCAGGTGGCATGCAGCATTCACACAACACAGACCAGTGAATGCAGACCAGACATTCATAGTGGCAGTATGTACACTGCCCTGGTGGGGACAGTACAACAGGCAGGTGTCATTTAGTAGGCATGCAGTACACACATTCATGGTAGTTTGCATGCATCAGCGTGATACACCATGTGGCCGCGGGCGAGTTGAGAGTACACATGGCTGCCGACAGTATGTAATGTACACCGCAAACATGTGCGGTATCATGTGGACATGTGACGATGGTGACCCACCGCATGCACCACATCACAATGGCTGTCACGGTGCAGTGTTATGTGTACAGTCTACAGATACAATGTATGGGTAACAGTGATGTCTGTGCAGGTACGTTTGCTGTGAGCTGTGTGCATAGCTGTACGGTGTGTAGTGCGGGCTCTGTGCCACTGCACAGTAGCAGGACACAGCTATGTGTCTGTGCGATGCGTGACCTGGACGCATTACATTGCCATGTCTGTAAGTCAGTTCAGATGCTCAGCAGCACGAATATGGTGGACATTGGAGGCACCTGTAGTAGCTGTGGAGAGGCATTCCATGTCACTGGTGTACTACATTGGATGTCCAGGGGGTCCACTACAGTGATGAACCCACTATGTGTGTACAGGGTGCAACGGTGAGTACCCACTGTGGATGTGCTGTGTGGCAACATGCCTGTAGGTATCAACCATGGCCTTGTCTGTCTGAGTCATTGACAATTGTGTGTGGTAGACATCGTGTACACGGCCCTGTGGTGGCCCATGTGACATACAACCATAGTAGTGTGAGGTGTCACATTCTGTACGGATATGCTGACAGTGTGGATGTCTGCTATGTTGTGCATAGGTCATGTCATGGTGTGACAATGCTGCAGCCAGACATCCACGTGCATGGGACATGGCATGTGCCATGTCACAACGTGTGCACCCGATGCAGGGGCATGGGTCACATTGGTAACACCTGTGCTCTGGCCAGATCACAGCTCACTATGTGGTACTGTGTGCATACTGCACTGGCATACCTATGCATACTACACATGCAGCCATTGTGTAACACCTACACCATTGTATGCATAGCTGACTGCACGTAACACACCAATAGGTTGTGTGGTGTCATACCACTCTACGCTAACGGGTGTATCTACTGTACATGGGTGGTGTGTGTGTCGGGTGGTGCGAGCTGTATACCGTGACTGGGGCACACACAGGTGAGCATGTCATGCCTAGACACATGGGGAATATCAATACAGCAGAACATGCCTTTGACTAGCAACAGACTTACCTGCAACAGACCCTTGTCCTTGCAACACGCCAGACGTACCTGTAAAGGCATTGCACAAAGGTATACACATTAGCCATTACTATCTCCACGGTCAGCACTGTGCATCTCACATCATGCATGTGTGTGGTAGCATGTGTTATGCACATGTCTGCTAACACAACATAGCTTACTATGGTTTGCATCTTGTGTGGCCATATACCTGGCATGTATTGCTATATCATGTGTTGTACTATGACACCCACACCCACATTGCCTATCATACAAACATGCAACACTGACTTACCATGCGGCTCCAGGCTCATAGCTCGGGAGACACCCACCTCCACGATGGACGCAAGTGTTTCTGCGTGTTCTTCCGTGGGTGTCCCCAGACTGGCCATGTGAGTGGGGGCTGGGTTGGTGGCCCACCACCTGTCCCACGTTGTTGCCTGGCGATTGCAGCGGCACGCTGTCTTGCATGCCGGATCAGGTCTGTGCAGTGCCTGCGGATTTGTTGATAGCTGCGGTTGTTTCCGCCCACGCTGTTCACCCTCCTGCACATCTCCTCCCACATCTCCTGCCGTTCCTGTGCCTGCTGTGGCACATGGCTAAATAGGGCGGCATGGTTGCCATGGAGGTATAGAATGATCACCTCCTCCTGTCGGCTGAATGGTGGAAGCCGGGAACGTGGCATTATCTGGAAGACATAATGATGGTGGCAGGTCACATTCACACTGCTGTGCTGGCATACTGTTGGAAATACATTGCTATGACATGTACGACATCTGCACAGTGATCTGTGAAGGGCATCGTGGCGGTGACACAGCCGATGTTGTGGCTTCACACCATTGAGCACTGGGTGTCACATCATATCTGTGTGCCACCCCATCACACTGTGCACGCACCATGTAGATGTTAGCCTGCCATGGACATGTGTACCTGGCTGCACCTATGTCCATATCAGTTGGCATAGGTACCCATGTGACGTCTGTGCTACTGTTCACCTGGACGCTGTGTATATGTCAGTACACATCACGTCTGTGTCCATTGTGAACGCCAGCAGCGGCACTGTACACATACACATGGACACCTGCACATGCATGTGTTGTGCCATGTACTTCCACACAGCACTGTACGGGTGCTGGACAACTTGCCACAGCTCACCTGTGTTACATATGTGATAGACATGGAGCAATGTGTAACCATGACACATTAGCAGGAAAGGCCATGCATAGCATGTACACACACACATTGTGCAGAGCATCACACAGCACCTGTAACATGACAGGGTGCATCGCCGCATTACTACTGTGTATGGTTGATAGTGAGAGTGCCTTTTGTCCATTGCACCATGTGGGACTGTGATAGCTCATGCAGCCTTGCTGGTCAGCTCTGCATGATATGGCAGGGTATGCCACATACATGGCACTGGGTGTGACCCTCCTGGGAGCTGACGGTATTGGCAGGGTGGCTGTCCATTGCATATGTCATAGCTGTGTGAATATGGACATTCAACATGTTTATCACCATGGTGTGGACACTGTCCTCGAGCGAGGTATGCTGCACGCTGCTTGTTGAGGGTGTGTGTGGTGCATGCAGGTATCACACATCCATGCATACACTGTAGCCCTGGCAGGTGCTATGTGCTGGGATGTTGATCGACACAGTGCTGTATGTGTACACACACCGCTATCCCATGCACATGGATGGCTGCCTGAACTGATGTGGGTAACACATATGTGTACATCCAGTGCCCGCTGCCACCCACATGTCTGCTGCTGCACTACACACCGCCATCCCTCCCTCTGTGAATGTGGTGTTGTGCTCAGCAGAGGTATCCATGTATGGGGACAGGGATGTTCACATAGCAGGCCCACTGATGGTATCGTCGATCTGACCATACACATATGATGCACCCCTCACACATACAACCCATTCATATTGTTGTTCACAACGGTGACACAGCTATATTGCTATGCCGGAGGCATTCACAGACATACATACACAGAGGCATGCACGTCCATCTGTGTCATTGCCTGGACTATTGGTGTGGTTTGGCACCTAACGTGTTTGACTGCAGGTGGCGCAGACCTACTGTGCACATGTCTACATGGTAGGCCTGTTCTACGGTAGGCATCTGTGATGTACTGTGCACATCTCATATCTGCACATTTGGTTGGTGTCCATCGGTCCGCGGGCCAGTGGTGGGACATACAGGGATGTTGCTGAACATATATGCATGCAACCCTGTACAGCTGTGACGCTAGCCTCTCAGATGCTCATGTGTCGTGGACGTGAACACCGTACACACACATGTGGTTGTGGGCTGCCGTCTGTACCCATCCCCACCTGTGGGTTGCTATCATCCCACACACTCCTTGTACTGTATGTTCAGGCTATGCACCTATGTGGGGCTTGTGTGCATGCAATATGATACTATGTGCCTTTGCACCCATCACAGACATTGTCACACAGGTACACCGGCAGCCATACACATCGCAGCTTGTTGTCAGCACGTCACATGTGGTACACACCTAACACATCTCCTGTGGGACATGATAATTTGTATGGGCATGTCCAGTAGTGACATACCACAGCTACCCCTACATGACGGCTATGCAGGACATGTCTGTGTACATCTACTGTGACATGTACACGAGCAATGCCCCCCTACCTACATCACATGGTACTACCTGTGGAGTATGTGTGTCTGCATCCATGCTATGGCCATAGATGACAATTGTACATCAATATGTGCAACATACCTCAGTGGGGGTTGTCATGTGCACACGTTCCATGTGTCAATGCATTGTTTGTGTCTGTTGGGCGGTCATTGTTGTGCATGGTTTACATGGCTGACATAGTGTACTGTGTCTGATTCCAGGTACTTCATTGGGCTACCAGCATTGTACATTTCTACAGCACATTCCAGCCATCATGTAGCCAGCTTAGATGACAGTGGGAGGTGTTCCGCCATGTGCACATATGTCACACGGCGAGGGTGACTGACACACATTGTCAGGACTGGGTTCTGACTGCTGTGGCTGTGTGTACCAGTGTTGACAACCATGACTGCACCAGATGGTGTCTTCTGGATGTGTGACATTCACAACAAACACCCACATTCACATAGCAGCACATCGTCCACGACAATGGACATTCCTGCATGAACACTGTGTACGGTATGTCTGTATGACCACTGCATATATCACTGGTGGCCACCAGCATGGCTGCCTACAACAGCAGTGTGCATCCTGTGCAAACATGGGTTACACCAGTCACAACACACCTGTGTCAGATGGCCCTGTAGTGGGTGACAGTGCAGTTCCATTCATCATGTAACAGTATACATCGTGCACCAGTATGTTGCAGACATGTGAACGGCTGTGCTAGTCGACATATGCACACATGACACATCACCTGGTACACCGTGTCTGCCTTGCCACCTGCTATTGTGACCACCCTGTGATGACATTGCACGGCCCACATGGACTTGGACATGTGATGGCTCAATGGTGAATTAACCCTCCAGGTGTGTGTCTAGCCAGGTGTCCAGTAGCCAGTGGTCTGCATGCAGGGATAGTCTACGTTGGCCTACTCTGTCACTGGGACTGTTGACTATGGTCATACTGTTGTTATGCAGGCATGTGCTGTTTGTCCAGTCTGATAGTCGTGTTCAACCACACTACCGTGGCACACATGACGTGTGGACATCTGCCTAAGGTGTGCAGCCCACATGTACATCTTCACATGCTATGCTGCCTGTGCAGCGGTGTCACATGTCTGTCTCGGCAGGGCTGTCACAGGTAGGCACAGCATGCAGTGATGTGTGACAATGCTTACACCCTCCACTGTGCTGTACACTAGCACTGCACACACAGTACAGCACACATGTCATTTATCTGCAGTGCCTGGGACCTGCCTCCATGCCCTACACGGCACACCTGCCAGTCCAGATTGTACACAGATCATACCTCACAGGCACATACCTGGACTGCAACACACATGGGTGGGTGGTTCCCACACCACATCGTGATTTACACACATACTGTATATTCCCATGACACATTGCATCATAGGTAGTCCATGTTCAGATACCCATGTTCGTGGCCGCTACGCACATTGTGACACGGGACAGTGAATACACTGTACACCACAGGTTACATGCCGGTCGGGTTGGCATACTGTACATTGCACCTAGGACAGTTGCTACTGCTATGTATTGCCAGCAACATGCCCTTCCCTAGTATGGACTCCCATGTACCCACACATGCTTGGCCATGCAGTACGCATAGCTGGGTGACACATTACACGACACATACCATACCTACACTACCCTCAGCATGTGTCTGTGTGCTAGGCCTACACACCTCCCCCCTCTGTTTGCTGAACATCCATGCTTACCATCCCTGCTAGCCACACCCTAAACACACAACCATAGCAGCATGCATGGTACATACACACTACAGCCGGTATTACTGACATCCACTGACAGAGGTAGTTGATGGCATGGCACCCCGTACGATGGACAGTCTACGTGCCTATGCCAACACTGATCACAGTGCACTTCTGCTACATTTACACACTGGTAGGGACCATGCTATTCCACACTGAGACATGGTGGTACTGGCCTTTTCACAGACGCCACAGTGGTATTCCGGTTCCATGCACACGTGCTGTATGGGCACATGTGCAGGCTGTTGCACAGTAGTTATGTTCACCTGTGTGTTGTGTGTCACTTGACAGTCATGGTGGGTCCTGATGGTGCATGACATACTCCACAGCTAGCTACCTACACATGACTGCCAGACATTGCAGTGTGGGCCCTCACACAGTGTGGTGGTATGTCTCTGCTGTTTGACTACATCCACATTCAATGCAGCATACCACGGTCATGCAGGCATTGATGACACAGATGTTGCTGGCATCGTGCCTGCCAATGGGGTACCTACCAACAATACACACTCACTCACTACAGGGTTCCAATCCTTGGCTGGACATTGTATTAACCCTGTGGACACATACATAGTACTGCCATGCACATGTTATGTCCGGGAACACAGTCCCAATGTCACCTCAAACCGCCATAGTTGTTGTATCCCGCCAACCTGGCTGTTACATGTCTCTGCAGCAGCACACGTCAGTGACTGCTAGCCCATTCATGTACGTTGTGCACCCTGACCACCACACTACCACATCTATCACACTACACATGGATGGTACTGCATTGCACGTATGGGGCTGCATCTCTACACCCATGACTGGGCCATTCAGTATGGCACTGGGCCACATCTTGACATACATGCTTCACACACTCATTGACTACCTGCATGCCTTTCCTGGCACCCTTGTTGGGCTTCTGTGCACCACAGCACACCACATCCCATGCTGGCCACCTGTCATATTATTGCATGGGTGGTTGGGGTGGTACAGAGGGTATCACATCAGACATGATCCGCTCTTTGCCCTTCAGCACCATTCCACTTTATGCTATTGCCAGTGTACACATCCAGCATCACATCGTACCCTATGTATCGGGATGTTACGCCATGTGCCTTCTGTACAGTTCACACAGTGGTGCAAGCATATCATGCTAACTACAACATGTCAGGGACGTGTGACATTGCACAGTCCTCAGACATGTGGCCCCTCATGCTCAGTATTTGCATACATACACTACCTGCTGTCACACAGTACTGTACATGCCTACATATACCACTTCTACATACCTGGCAGCATTCTAGCTCATCCTACTCATGTTGCTGACACCCATACAGGTGTCAGTGTGGCAGATATATCATGTAGATATCATTGCATCAGTTACATCACACATAGTGCATACACATCCCCTTTGCATACTGACAGTCATGCGGTGTGTATCACATGGATACTGTCCCTATACAGGCATATCACGTTGTACATGGTTGATGTACACACACATGGCCCACATGGTGCTGTGGTTGCCATATTACACCATGGCGTGGGTACACGTGCAGGACCACGCATTTCTGGACCGTATGTCTAGCTGATACCTTGGGTGCCCTTGTACCTGTGCCATACACACATGTACACGCAGGTGTTACAATAACACATGTGTGGTGTACCTTACACAATGGATACAACGTTACATGTCTCAGTATAGTCATGCTGTGCTCTCTACCCGGCTCAGACAGTTTACATATGCAAATGACAGTCATGTAACACATCTGTACTCACCTGCATGCCACTAACACAGGGGTGTAATCTACTCTGCCATGGGCCATGTTCTCCGTGAGTACTGATGCATGTAGTACTCCTACATGGCGTTTGCAGTGGGCAGGGTGGGAGGAGCAGTCCTGCATGTGTGCACACATGCCACATTGCTCGGCCCGGGCGTCTGTGTGACATCCACAGACTGGACACACACCGTGCTGTGGGACATAGGTCCTGTGCACATCCCACAGGGGCACACTGTGTCACTAGTCATGTGATAGCTCCCTTGCTGGTAGGGTGACACAGACCCATGGTACCACCACAGCGGACGTACTGTATAGACATGACAGTTGACATCCACTTCTGCCATTCAGTGGACACTACCATGGGGGGGGGTGTCAGTACTGTGTACATTGCACATGTGTTTACACACGGCCCTGCTGGAAATCATTGTGGCACACATTGCACCTGCTATGGAACGTTTGGACATGGTTACTTGCTGTTCCCTCCATTTCGGGTACCTATTCTGCTACTACATTGTCCCATATGTGCAGGCCATACATATCTTGTGTATGTACATAACATTAGGCCATCCCTCCATCATGCATGCTATGCCTGTGATACTGTCTATGATTTGTGAACATATCCATCATGACAGCTTTGCATTACACATAATTGACATAGTCGCCCCTACTGCGTGGGATACGTGCGCGCACATTCCGTATGACATCAACGGTATATGCCCATGCACATGTGTGCTGTGACACTATACATACATGTCCTATCCCTGCTGTGGCACTTCATTGTTGGATATCCACTGCCAGCATCAGCGTGGGTGGTGGCATTGTTCTGTGTTTGCAACCCCTATGGCAGACCTGGGGTAGGGTTACCACCTGTGCCACTTTGCAAAGGACAGTCCCTCTTTGGGCAGTTGTGTCCTGACAAAATATATTACAAATGGCAAATGTCCTGAGATTGTAGGACATCACTATATCCCATTTTATGTATGAGTTGCATAACATAGTTATTTATGTATGTACATTCCTAAATGTTACAAGACACACAATAAGCAACTTAACTGCTACAAGACTACACTTTTCTTTATGCAAAAGAGTACAGTTCTAACCTTTGTACTGACCATGGGTATGTGTCCACCTGTAACATCTGATGTGTCCCAAGATTTCCCACTTTGGCCATTTGAAAAGGTGGCAAGCCGAACCTGGGGTTATCCCGGGTGTGTACATGTTGTCCCACTGCTGTGCACACGTTGTCCACAGTCGTTGGTATGCTGCGCGTTTTAGCATTACATATCCAACCTTCGCCTCTCTCTGCCTGATGGACAGGTATCTTTACCTACACACACCATTCACATACTGTACAGATTTGTCATATGTATCGTGTGTTACACACCAGTACATGTCGTGTGTTCGACATACCTTTCCGGCCTTTGGTTCTGCGTTCGTCTCTATTTCCTTGTTTCTCCTTCTGTATTCATGTTTGTCCGGTATGAACATACGGTTTGAATATCCAGGGAGTCTTCCTTATATTCGTCGTCACCTGAGGCATGTGGGTTAGTCAGGCCAATAGCTGTTCCTCGGTGTGTACTTATGCATATCACGGTGATCCCCTCCTTTCGTTAGATTACGCGTCGGCACTAGGCCATGGTTCTTTCCTCGTGTGGCCGTTGGTTATGTGCAATACCTTTGTGAGGATGGTATGTATTGTATCATGTTTGTGTGACTGCATCCGCTATGTGTGGTGTCGGGTACATTTCACTGTGGTGTTAGCCGTGGATTGTGTGTGTTGGGTATGGTATTGTGTTCGACATGTGGGTCTCCGTGTCCTGGCGGCGTCTGTCGATGGCGTTGTGCATTCAGATGTGTAACATAGCTGTTATTTTCCTGTACACAGCGGATGCAAGGATGCATCAGCCGCTGCTAGTGTTTCCCACGAGCTTGTTGTGGGTATGCCGCTGTCATTGACTGCCTGTATGTGTTTGCTACGGTTTTAGCTGTTATCCCTTTGATATGTGCAATGGGGTATATCTGCGGATGTGGGTGACGGTACGGGTGTGAGTCTTGCATTTATACATACCAGATATGCTTGTGTGTGTGCTCCATCCCTGCTTGGGGAGCTGCAGGTTACCTGTCTGTTGTTCCGGGAATGTTTGTTTTGTTGATGTCGTGTGCTGTCGGTATCGCCTGCATGTGTGCTTCCTGCACGTATTCCTCCTTCACATCGGTTATATATCTGCGGATGTTCGTCCGTGCCTACTATCCATTGGCATTTTGTCGCTGATAGTTACGGTGAATGTGGTCCTATACTTGCGGCCTGTATGCTACCGGTAGCCTCCTATTCGTGTGCCGCTTGCTTACTTCATGGTCGTGGAACACACCGCGGTATTTACGGGACCGTAAGTGTTCACGATCGGTGCCGGGATAGCACATTCGTATTTTCGCCATACATGCCTGATGCTGTGTAACGTTGCCGACGGACTGTGTGGAGTCTACCTTATGGCCGCCATACATACGGTCATGGTTTGTACATCGTCCTTTGCATCTCCTGATGGCTATGGCCCTGTGGTACACTTTGGGACATTTCCGCTTTGCATCGCTTTTACGCCGCCACGCATAGCCACTGAGGAGATGTCAGTACTACTTTGTGGGTACTGCTGTACATACGCCTATGGTTCCTGTACTGTATGCCTACGCCTGTTATTACACTCCGCCTGTGACATGTCATCTACATACACATTTTACACTGGCACACACATTACACACACACACAGCGGAACACACGACAACCTCACCTCACACATACACATATTGCCGCCATGGCTGTCAACCTTCTATTTCCAGAGTGAGGAACACACACAGTAGTAATGTGAAACAAATGGGCATAATGTGGAACACATAGTAATGGCATAGTGACAACTTCAGCTAAGTAGGTCATAGGTTGATGATAATATGCTGATTTACTTACAGTGAAGAACCTTTAATGAATTACTATGAGTACATTCTATTTACCAGGATGTCATTTATATACATTCCTAACAATGGATGTTTGACAGACATTTTCAATGTGGAACTTGGAGGAACTGCGAGGAACATGAACTGTTTTACACCCCAAATGAGGTACGTTCCTCATAATGTCGTACACTTCACTGGTATGCTTTCCGCTTTCCGGGAATGTTTGTTTTGTTGATGTCGTGTGCTGTCGGTATCGCCTGCATGTGTGCTTCCTGCACGTATTCCTCCTTCACATCGGTTATATATCTGCGGATGTTCGTCCGTGCCTACTATCCATTGGCATTTTGTCGCTGATAGTTACGGTGAATGTGGTCCTATACTTGGGGCGGCCTGTATGCTACCGGTAGCCTCCTATTCGTGTGCCGCTTGCTTACTTCACGGTCGTGGAACACACCGCGGTATTTACGGGACCGTAAGTGTTCACGATCGGTGCCGGGATAGCACATTCGTATTTTCGCCGTACATGCCTGATGCTGTGTAACGCGTCCGACGGACCGTGTGGAGTCTACCTTATGGCCGCCATACATACGGTCATGGTTTGTACATGCGTCCTTTGCATCTCCTGATGGCTATGGCCCTGTGGTACACTTTGGGACATTTCCGCTTTGCATCGCTTTTACGCCGCCACGCATAGCCACTGAGGAGATGTCAGTACTACTTTGTGGGTACTGCTGTACATACGCCTATGGTTCCTGTACTGTATGCCTACGCCTGTTATTACACTCCGCCTGTGACATGTCATCTACATACACATTTTACACTGGCACACACATTACACACACACAGCGGAACACACGACAACCTCACCTCACACATACACATATTGCCGCCATGGCTGTCAACCTTCTATTTCCAGAGTGAGGAACACACACAGTAGTAATGTGAAACAAATGGGCATAATGTGGAACACATAGTAATGGCATAGTGACAACTTCAGCTAAGTAGGTCATAGGTTGATGATAATATGCTGATTTACTTACAGTGAAGAACCTTTAATGAATTACTATGAGTACATTCTATTTACCAGGATGTCATTTATATACATTCCTAACAATGGATGTTTGACAGACATTTTCAATGTGGAACTTGGAGGAACTGCGAGGAACATGAACTGTTTTACACCCCAAATGAGGTACGTTCCTCATAATGTCGCACACTTCACTGGTATGCTTTCCGCCGCACCGACAGTTGAACACAATACCTACGTTGACGCCGGTGGCGGCGTATCTCCGCACTCATATCCTATGGATATGACACGCACATATCTAGGGTTGCCAACTTTTCAAATGCCCAAAGTGGGACATTTTTTGTAGAAACGTCAGATTTTGCATGCCAACACATACCCACGGCCAGTACAAAGAACAGCAATTCACTTTTTTGCCAGAATACAAACTTGTAGCATTACAGTTGCTTATTCTGTTTATTATAATATTTAGATGTTTCTTCTACAAAATAACTGTTTTATGCAACTAATAAAGAAAATATAGGAAATAGTTTTGTCCTACAATCTCAAGACATTTGCCATTTTGTCAATGTTTTTGCAGGACACAACTGCCCAAAGGGGGACTGTCCCTCACAACGTGGGACAGGTGGCAACCCTACACATATCCCGTTACTGTACCGTGGACTGGTGACCATCCCGACATGCGGATATGTATTGATGCAGGTTAACATTTCCATGGCTGGCGTTACCTGCTCTGCCCACCCTCCAGGATGATCGGGTTGTCGGTCACTATGTTTACTATGTGGTGATTACGTGTCTTACTTATCTGTGAACTTGCATCCCTGGGTTCCATATTACCCTGTTGTACTTTATATCTGTGTATGCGCATATATTTCTACATGTGTACTGATATGTATTTCGTATCTGTGTATGCACATGAGTACATATGTGGTCGACTTGCGGCGATAGTGGCAGCATCTGGCTACGCCGTGTGCTGTAGAACCGGCGCGGCGTTGAGGTGTTGGCGTTCCATGCTCTGCTGGCTATTGGGTGTGCAGTGTTTGGGCGGTGCCTTTGTTGGAGTCACACATACGTCCGCACATACGGTACACATTACGGGCGGACATGTTTGTGTGGCGTCCATTTTACTGTGTGTGCAGGTCAGGAGGTGTCAGTCCATGGGGCCTACACTGTCAACGTATGTGCTATGCGTTCCCTCTTTGCCAGGGCGTAGGCATATTGGGTACGCCTCTGTCTACCTACTGGGGCTGGCTCAGTGTGTCCATGGCGCTGAACGGCCTGTGCCTGTGCTTGTCCTGGCAGTTGTGGCGGGCTTGGTGGCCCTCCGGCATTATGTCCCTGCAGCAGCTGTTTCCGCAGAATCATATTGTGTAGCATACAACATACTATGAATATGTGGGCACTTGTGCCTGGAGAGTACTGCAAGGCTCCACCGGATGTATCCATGCACCGGAACCGTGATTTCAACATCCCGAACACACGCTCTATGATTATTCTCGTTTGTGCGTGTGCCTCATTATGGCGTTCTTGCATGTGTGTGTGTGCATTTCTGATGGGTGTCATCAACCACGGCTCCAGTGCATAGCCAGCATCCCCCACAAGGTGACCTTGTGTGATGTCCCCCCTGGCGAATACCTGATACAGCTGTGAGGCATGCCAGATATGGGAGTCGTGGTAGCTTCCAGGGCTGCCAGCACACACATCCATAATAATGCCCTGCGCATTGCACACGACCTGGCAATTGATGGAGGGGTATCCCTTGCGGTTTATGTAGCGTCTACCCTGCTCCCTGGGTGGTGACTTAATTTCTATGTGCGTACAGTCTATCGCACCCAGGACCTCCGGGTATTGTGCCACACGGTGGAAGCGGCGCATTGCTAGCCAACTCCTCCTGAGATGTGGGGAAATTTATGTGCTCATGGGCATGTGGTAACATGGCATCCAGGAACTGGTGTAGTACCCTGGATGCTGATGCCTGTGAGATGCCCATTATGTCCCCGGTGGGCCTTTGAAAGGTACCTGTAGCCAGTATTCGCAAGCTCACACATACCTTTGTGTCCACTGGGATGGGCTCCCCTCTGTTGTCTCTTGTTCTCAGGCACGGCCGGCACAGCTCCACTATTTGCTGTAACGTGTCCCTGTCCACCCTGTAGCTCTACTATCTCCAGGTCTCGCAGCCCCTGGTAGGTCACCCTTGGTCTGAACACTCTCCTTCTCCTGTGAGGCCTACGGTAGTTGTCGGCACCACCCTCCGCAACTCCGTCTGTCTCTGCCACATACCTATGCATCACGGCCACGGCGGCACCCAGCATATACATATTAAAAGTTCCCGTCTGTTTACACCCTACGGTGCGGCGTTTGGGAAATCGGCCTGTGTGTTGTGTGCATTCACATTTAATACTGTTGTGCTGTATACCCGGTGATGTCATTGGGTGTGTCTGTGCAGCCGTATCCATGGATTATTTCCGTGGTTTTACGGTTGCAACTGCAACGGTACTGCCTGTAGTGTTACATTACAGTTGCCTGCATTGCCTTCGCCTTGCATCTTACATTACTGCATCCTGCAGGCACATGGCATATGATGCATTTTATCTGCAGCCGCAGTTATGCTACCTCTGTACTTGGCTGTGCTATTTCGGTTCTTTGCTTTTTGCATTTCTACTACATCCCCTACTATCTTTGCACTCATATGCCTCCCCTTTCCCGTTATGCAGGAGTCTGCATGCAGAGTTATCAGCTGCCGGTGTTTGCCCTTCCTGCATTGATTGGTGTTGATTGCTCATTACGGCTCCATTTACACTGCTTCCGCATTTCCTTGTATTCTCCGCATTACCTTCCTATATCCGTGGTTGTTGACGGTGAGGCCGTCACATGACTGGTTTAGGGAACGTAGTCATCCTCGTGCACATGCATCTGTACGCGCATTCTGTACTCTCAGCGCATCTATTTCCTAACACGCCAGTCCTGATGCTGTGATGTGCATTGTACAGCCCAGATTTGCTGACCTCCAATATCCTTCCTCCTACAGTGGCACACCCTCTGTGGTTGACATGTATCTCGTGTAGGCCACTCCTCGGTGTAGTACCGCTACGCCGTTTGCTCCATCCTTACGCCGGCGCTGTTTTTGCGATTCACTATTATCTGCCTCATTTGCATGGAATTGACTACTAATACATGGTTACGGGCGTCAACACCGCCACCACTCCTTGACAACCATTGCGCTGGGGTTGAAGCTTTACATACATACTATGGTGTGTGGTGGCTGTGCAGCTGATGTGCGTTATACTGCTCTTTTAGGACATTGTCATATTATTTCATTGCTTTGCAACTTCTGTGCACATATCCCGGGGGTCTGCTGTTCTTTCTACGTACGTGCCATTTATGTCACTTTTTACATTTTGTGCATATTTTCTTTGGACATTCTCGGTGCCTTTCCACATTGGCATATTGCACCTATATGATACCTGACTTTGACAGCCTTCCGTTACTCCTCCGGTATGTTTGGGTAAATGTAAACCGGTTTTTGGTTTACATTGCCGCGCTCTACGCTTACGCCTGCGCCACTTCGTGGATCGCTATTTGCCCTCATTTGCATGGTGCAATACCGCACACAGTGTGTTTTGCATACCTACGCCGGGGGCGGAGACGGTCCGGCGCATGCCGGTAGTGCACGTGGAATTCATTCATACCTGAATCGCTCAGCAGCCATATTTGGCGTTATAACGCCGACGCTATGCTGGCGCCTGGCGCAAGGTTCATGAATCCCGGGGTGTATTTATATCTTGAAGTATAATACAATGGTCCCTAAGGGACTAAATAATGAATTAAATTGGAAGTGTTTATTTTAAGTATTTAATGCATTTAATTACTTACTTATTTAATTAATTGGTGTTAAAGAAGTTTAAGTATATATAAGTGTGTTTTAGAAATGAACTGATATTCCATGAAGGTGGTAACACCGAGGCGCTAGAATTTATTACTATAGAATAAACATTCTTATTTTATAACTTGTGCGCTTTTTTCTGTGTGTTCCTGAATTTGGTTTGGATCTGGTTGTTGCAGTTTTTTTTGTACATTGTTGTTGCAGTTTTCTATGGCTTCTGATCCAAACCTAGATGTTCCTCATGTTTTCAGAGAGGAATCCAATTTTCTGGGAGGAGCAAGTGGTGGAATGGGTTTCGTTCGGGGAACTCAAATTACAATGGAAAATTGTTTGGATGCTCCACAGACTTTTTCTGCTCAAGTTAATGAAAAATGGTTGACTAATTCAGGTACAGGACAGCTTCTGAGTGCTTTTGAAAATAAGAGAGCTAAAAGAACATCTGACCCTTTCGTAACAATAGGTCAAACTCTAAATTTGTTTCCAGCAGATAAGAGAGATCTGTGTGACAAATTTGAAAAACAGCTTGAAAAAAAAACATGAGTGTACTTTAACATATTGGGATTACAGAGATACATTGAATTGAACATTACACCGAGGGGTCTCTGCTTTATAAAAAGCCCCAGTACACCATTCAATATGAACTGTTCTGTGGACAAGAAATTCAAAGAACGGTGGTTAGCGGCATCCCATAAATGTGTTTCAGAGTGGCTGCATATTTTGATTGAAAGGGATCAAGTAAAACAGAAAAAAATGAAAACAAGAATTATCTTTGCTGTCTAGTAATATATCTAGTTTTCTAGGCACTCAGAATATTGACAGTTTTATGAGTAAAATTAATGAGAAGTTATCCACACTTGAAGAAGAAATAATAAATCAAAGAAAAGATTAAATTACAATGTGACATCAAAGATTATGAAAGTGGGCAGGCTTTTGTTGCACCGTCCAATGAAAAATGGAAGAACCAATGGCAGGACAACAGAAGTTTCAAAAGAAGGGCTTCAGTGTCTTTTGTTTCTTCAGAAGGAACTAATATATCTGGAAATGAAGGGAGCGGAGAAGAAGAATTTCCTCACCTACTACCAGCACAGCAACCTGATAATTTTCGTCAGCTTTTTCAAGGCAATGGAGAATATAATCAATGACAACAAGGGCAGAAAAGAGGGAGGAATAACCATGCGACCCAACAGAGAAGGGGTTTTGGAAACGGACAATACAATGGACATTACGATGGACAATACAACAGTAAGAAGTTTAAAAAATAATGTTGCCAGTGTTAAAAAAACAAATAATTCAGTTGTTAATTTATCTAAATATGATTTAAATAATGAACAGTATGAAGTTTTAAACTTGGGTTATAAATTTATTCCTACGGTTATTCCTAGGGCACATGTAGTTAAACAGGAAATTTTTAGATTTGTAAGAAAGTTACATTTAAGACACTTGTTTTCTGAGGATGTTCATAGGAATGTTATGGACACAATTCATGAAGAGTCAAATGAAAGTTTTCATTCGTGTTGTGAAGAAATGTTTGAGTGTGCAAATGCATGTTGTAATATTGATACCTCTGAAGTTCCAGTGAAAAAGAAATTTATTCCACCATTTGAAAATGAACAGATAGCGCACTTTAGTTCAATGGTTAATTTTGAAGGGGAAAATATATGTAAGGAAGTCATGAAAAATAAGTCTACCATTAAGTATAATTTAACAATTAAAGAATGGCATTCTTAGAAAGAATTACAAATGAATGCAAATTTAATAATAAAACCAGCAGACAAAGGTAATAAAATTGTTATAATGAATATAGTCAAATATTTTAATATGTGTATGGAACACCTTGACAATAGGGATGTGTATGAAATAAGTGACAGAAAAAATATGAGTCATCTTTAAAAGAATATGATAAATTGATAAACAAGGGTATTTTACGGACAATGATTCTAAAGATAAATTATCGAACAAGCAGTGTGAAATGGCAATATTTTTTTGTTTACCAAAAATACATACAGGGGAATGTATTTATAATATCCAAAAAGGTAATAAAA
The DNA here is from genome assembly GCF_019279795.1 of Protopterus annectens. Classification (NCBI taxonomy): domain Eukaryota; kingdom Metazoa; phylum Chordata; order Ceratodontiformes; family Protopteridae; genus Protopterus; species Protopterus annectens. The sequence goes on from NC_056733.1 coordinate 376,384,949, forward strand.
TTGACCCGGTGTATTTTGTTTCTACTTACAATACTAGAAGTGATGAATTAGTTAAATTAATTAAACACAGCTGGAAGTTTTTAATACAAGATAAATGTCTGTCCACCATCTTACCAAATCAACCTTTTTTCTCGTTTACTAAAGGGAAACGTTTAAGAAATATGCTGGTTCACAGAGATTTTAGTATGCCAACACCTAATCCTGCTAGACCATTGAATAGTATGAGCACAGTGAAATGCAGGAGATGTAAAATTTGTAGACATATTGTTGAGAAGGTGGAATGTATTAATGATTGTAAATCTGATGTTAGAGGCACATATGCATGGGAAAGCAAAGGTGTTATATATGTGTTGTTTTGCCCTTGCAAGTTATTCTATGTAGGCGAAATGAAACGGATGTTTCGCATTAGATTTATGGAACATTTGAGAGATGTTAATCATGAGAGGGAAGACAAAATGATTTCCTTACATTTTAAAACCCATCATCAAGTTAATGTTCATCTTTTAAAAGGTACTATTTTAGAACAAATTGATTGTATGTGGGACAATGAAGAAGTGATGAAACAAAAATGATTATATAAAGAATGTATTTATATCTTGAAGTATAATACAATGGTCATTCCTTAATTATTTAATTAATTGGTGTTAAAGAAGTTTAAGGATATATAAGTGTGTTTTAGAAATGAACTGATATTCCATGAAGGTGGCAATTTGTTACTATAGAATGAACATTCTTATTTTATAACCTGTGCGCTTTTTTATGTGCATTCCTGAATTTGGTTTGAATCTGGTTGTTGCAGTTTTTTTCGTACATTGTTGTTGCAGTATTGGAGTAGTGGTCTAATTGCTGGGCAGGCAGATTTGTGGGTTAAGGTGAGCTGAGTATAAGATAGGGGATAAAGAAGCTTGGTCCAGGTAAGTATTTTTCAGGCTAAACAATGGCAGGTCTGGTAAGTTTTGCCGCAAGTGAATCTAGCAGCTTTGTTATAGCACTGCTCAGGTTCAAGACTAAGTGAGGCTTGTAGGGTGGTCATGATAGTTGCTCCACACAGGAGAAAGGGTAAGAGGTAAATGGTAGCCAGAGTTACCTTGGCAGAGTCTGTAAGGATTTTCTTTACCCTGTGTAAGGTGCCTAGTTTTTGATGGGTTTTCTTGATGTTGTGGATATGTAATCAAGTTTATGAATGTTGTTAATTGTCATGCCAAGTAGTTTTATATGTGGAGTGAATTCAATTGCGTTATTATTTAAGGAAGAATTTTTTTTTTTGTGAAAATGGGATTTTGGAAAAAAGATATATAATTTATTTTTTGTGATTTAGTAGTAAGTGATTATCTTGTAAAAAAACTTTCAACTGAGTTAAAGGCTTCTTGAGTAATTCTCTGAAGAGAAGGTTGTCAGAAATGCATATTAGGGTCAAATCATCAGAGTATTGTATGGTGAAAGCTGCTGAGAAATTGCTAGTGAATATATTAAAGAGTAGAGAGCCAAGAATGGAGCCCTGTGCTACACCTGTATTGACAGGAAAGAAGGAAGAATGGAAAAGACTGGTATCTATAAAAAAGTAGTTGTTAAACCATAGTAGTGTGGGTTATGATAAGCTGAGGGAAGACAGTTGGTACAGGAGTTTTTGGTGAGAGCCTAGATCAAAAGCTTTAGAGAGACCAAAGAAAACAGAGGAAACAACTTTGTCTTCATCTCTGGTTTTGTTAGTAGTATCTGTGAATGTTAATAAGGCCATGTTAGTGCTATGGGCAGGTCTAAAACAATGCTTTGTGGGCGCCAGGTGCTTTTCATGAAGAATATGACGAAGAAGTTGCTTGTGAATGCACTTCTCCAGAATTTTTGACAAAGGGGATAATATGGTGATAGGTCTGAAAGTGGATATATCAGATGAGGTTCTTACTTTATGAAGAGGGATGATGAAGATTTTTTTCTTCCAAAGAGAAGGAACATATGATTCCTTGATAGATCTGTTCATTAGATGAGACATAGGATAGACTATGGAACTGGCAGCTAGCTTGATATATTCTGATGGAAGATTATCTATTGAAGGAAAACAGGGTTTCAGTTTAAGAAACAGTGATTTGATATACGACATTTGGATTGACTTTAGGGTAAAATACAGGTGTTTGCTGCTCTGAGGAGAAGGCATGTTAGGATTGTTGGGAAAAAAAAACTTTCGTAAGGGCTTTAATGTTTTCTATAAAATGTGTGTTAAATTGAACAGTTGTTTAGAGGAAATGTTATTTGGGGCAGGATTAGAAGTGGTGGATGTTCCAGGATGAAGTATATTATTAATAGAAGCCCAGAAATTTCTAGGGTTGGAAGATTGATTTTGTAAAGGGTTACTGAAGTAGATTTTCTTGTCTCTGATAATCTGTCTTTTAGTATGGTTATGTAGTTCTTTAAAGTGTTGTAAAGCCCTATCTCTTTCATATATTAGGTGCCTGCTTTGGGTGGATAGTCAATTCATGTTATTGTGGCTGCGCATTCATGATTGGTGAAAAAACAGAATTTATCGATACATCTTGGGACATGTTTTCATACTACTATGGTTTATAGAAATTGATGTAAATTAACTTAATTTGCAGATAGCATGTATAAGTGGCAGTGAATTTAGGCCAAAAAGTTGAGCATCGTCATATTAATTCTTCAATAGATGAGATAGTGGCAAATGCATTAGAATACCACAGACATGTTAAAGTAAGGAAATATTTTTAAAAATAATATCATTAATAAGAAACACTTCAAAATGGATTTCATTAATGAATTTACATATATGATGTGCATGTCATAATAGTAATGACTGATTGCTGGATTTGTGTCATTTAGAAGATGGATTTCATGACAACAGTAGTGGAAACAATTACTGATTACAGAAAATAATCATTACTAAGGTAGAACTTACTGACTGTGCATACATGTTAGAAATGTAATAATTTACTCCTGAAGTTCTGCAGTGCTCAGGATATCAATAGTCAAATGTGGTGAACTGGAGATTTCTGAAGTGACAGTGATGAATGAAAAATTGCATATTATGAGTACATCACAATGGCAGAGGGTAGGAAAGGATGTTTTTTGTGACAAAAGTGATTGCATTCATGACCTGAATTACATGACTATATTGAAATTTCTTTATGTAATTATATGGGATGTGCTAAGTAACATTTTTTTACATTTTTATTTAATGTGGGTGGTGAGAAGACTTGGCCAGTGTTTTGTACTTTAAAAGCTGATTACATGCAAATATTATTATCTCACTTTCTGACCGTGCCCCCCCCCCCCTTTTTTTTTGCACATGTGGTAATGATAGAAAATAAGGATTGAAGCAGAGAAAGGATAACTTTAACCACAAGGAAAATCATGTCTTCATGGCAGCACTTAGGACACAAGGGAAACTTCTTTTTGACAAAGGGAGGCCCAGAGCAGGCGAGAAGAACAAGGTCTGGAATCAAGTAGATATCGACAACAATGCAATGGGTGGCAGAAATCGAGAAGTGACACAGTGCAAGAGAAGTGCAAATGATATAGCGCATGATTGAAGCAAGGCAAAGCAGAATACAATCTCCCACACCACTACCGGGGGGGGGGTCCTGAATCTTATTTAGCTGACACCAGATGAGGAATACCTTCTATCTTTCCATGGGGATGACTATGACACAGAAGATAGTGGAACAGGAATAATTAGAGATGGTATGGATACCACTGCATATTACCAATGTCTGCAGAAGCAGTAGCACTCATCTCCTCATGAAGGTCATATAAAATCAGTAACATATATTTATATAGAGAACTGGATGCTGACAAGGAATGATCTCATTAAACAAGTCAAAAATAATTATATGAGTTGAACCTTGTACTTCAGCACAGAATGGAAATGAAGTCAATGTGTATAGTTGGTGTCCTACTCACCACTTATAGGCATAATATTCCACCATTATTAAAGTTTTCAAATAACTTTTTTAAAGGGTCAGCATCTGAAACAAACAGTTGAACTATAGCAATAAATGCAGATGGGTATTTCTGATAGTGATTATCATGATGATAACATAGCTATATTTAGGATGCAGCCTGAGCAAAGTGACGCAAGTCCCCAAGTTTAATGGCAGGATCTCTCACCCCACAACTTATTAGTAACTCTGCAGAAGCTGGCAGTGAATCAAAATGCCAAGCATAAGCTGACATGTCTCTCATGCTTGTATTGGAGGAACACTGTAGCATATCTACACCAGTATCTCCAAACCCAGAGGAACACTTTGAAGATGATGGCAGGCATTAAGAGGTAACAATGTCCACAGTGACACCTTTACAAAGTGGAGCCAGGCACAACAATTTCTTACAGCTAACCTGGGAAACACATAAAGCATTGACTGTTAACAGGAAATATGCTGTGACATTGTTAGGACTCAGACCAGTGCCACAGGGAGTTAGTTAGAAATAGTCAGAGTCCTCCAAGGTATGTGTGATGATTTCCAACACTACTTGGAAATGGTAAAGAGTATGGATAATGCCATGATCATACTGGCATGTAGTATTGTGGCACACCGAGCATCAGTGGCCGCCTCCATTCATACAGTAGTTAGGACATTCCAAAGTTAAGCTGGAGTCAGTCTTACAAGAAACAGAGGATGTGGTACAGTCCAGACACATGGGGCAAGATTGCATGATATTACAGCTGCTTTTCAACAAAAGAATGTAAGTAGTCAAGGTGAGCAACCACAACATATTTCATGCAGGCCATGTCAGGGTTCATCTACACCTAGCAGAACCTCACATTTGAGGTCACAGTCATGCAGCTCTGTCAGATTAGTGTCAGAATTAAGTTTTCATGACACTGGACCAACTCATTGTATAGTTATTATGGTAGCCATTCTTTAAAATCACTTGCACCATCACCTATCTGTTGGAGATCTGTATGACTCATTTGATCTTGAACAAGTGTGAATCTGCTTCAAAGTCACAGCTGTTTGTTTAACTGGATTGGGGGTTGGGGGAAAACAAGTTTGCCAATGTATGCATTTTATCCCTGTAAGACAAGTATATAAACCACCAATGAAAGTTAGAAAAATAATCAATACTACACGGATTACCATTCCTACAGGTGACAGTTACCTACAACATAAAAGAAGTAATGCAGAAAAATTTTCAAGAGAAATATATAATATGCAAATAAAAGAATAAAATGAGTATCCTGCCATGTAAAATTACACTGCTGCCACTTTACACTCCCCACTGAACAAATAATGACTTTTTTATGTTTCTGAAGTCAGAGATGATTGTGTATGGCAGGATAAAATTAATCTGATGTACAGTACCACAGAATACTCTAAGAAGAGATGGCATACTATAAAGAAGCAATATAATGTATTTCATTGAATTTGCAATGCATTAACTCATGACGTATTTCACTGTTATTACTCAGTATGCGAATAATTAAGTAAGCAGTACAGCAGAACTTATTCATCAATGCATACAAAAATGTGATTTATTTTTTATATTATGCCTTAGGGCATCACTGAGCAGGAGTCAATAAACACTCAGGCATGAATTTAAGTAGCAATAATATGAGTAGCTTATCTAAAAATATTTTAAGATGAGAGAGAATGTCAGATAAATACTGACAGCAGACCATGCATCACACAGCATAGCCCATAGATATCACTGCATACATCACTTATAGTGTATGTGTGTTTTCCAATAAAGGAACAACTAACCTGAATAACAAAGAACATAGCTGTGACCTCTATACATGTGCAACTGCATGTTGACCATGATCCTGACTCAAGGGGTTCCTTACTACTGCTGCCAGCTAGTCATCATTAGTGGTAGCGGAACTGGAACTGGGAGCTGCAGTGACAGCATGGGTCACTTCACCACCAGATCAGTGCATGATCATGTTATGCAGAATGCAATGTGCAGTAAACATCCTGCGCAAAGTAGCTGAGCTATACTGAAGGGCACTGTACGTCTCATCCAGGCACCTTTAATGGCTCTTCAGGAGACCAAAGACCCTCAAGATGACAGGGATGAGTTATATATCTCCTCTGCAGCTCCACTTGGATTTCTCACTGGTGTAATGAGCCATGACTCCAGTGGATATCCAGCATCACCTAAAAAAAAAAAAAAGAGAGAGAGCGAGAGAGAGAAAAGGGGGAGACAAGTATAGTATTCTGTAATACATTTTAACATGAATAACTACTTAAACATTATTTTTTCACTTACCAACAAGATAACTGTGATGACAGGAGATATTGTCAGCCAGGCCAGGAGAAACAGGGCAGTGATTTTGTAACATATGCCAGCACAGCTAGATGGAATTGTGTAAATAATTATGTGTCATTTGTATATTTATTTATTTATTTTATATTTGTTTACCGGGAAAGTCTGACTGGGCAATGATTGCCCATTTTCAGCAGAGGCCCAGGGATAAATGCTCCGCATAGTCCATCTTGTTACAAAAACATTCAAATACAGAAAGCATGCAACATAGTAACAAGAACAAGCTAGTTTCTAGAGTTCTGTACAGAGATATTGAATTTAGTCCAAATAAGGAACATTTAAACAATACACAGAAAGTAAAATACAGGTGGATAACGTAAAGTTATGATAGAATTTGAAACACTATGAAGCATCAGATCTGTTGCTACAACAGAAGTTTATCATGTATAGCACCATTTACAGTTACCAATGAGGAAGGACTGGGCATACCTCTCAACCTGGAAACATCAAAAATCTGGACAAGGCCTATGAAAAATAGGTACAAATCTTTACGCTGATTAACATAAAAATTACATACACAATTACTTAGCCCCACCTACTCCAGTGGAATTGTGGGATACTAACTTTCAAAAGCAAACTGAAGAACAGACAACCAAAATATGGCACCAGAGCCCCCCTGCAGCCATTCCAAAGATCCATTACCTGGCTATTTCGCCCCATTTACCATACACACAAATGTGAATACTGCTTTACTTCTACAATTATTATTTGGATTTTATTTTTACATTTTATAGCACAATTCACAAACATTAATAGACATCTGCTAAACAAAGCAATACTGTATGCCTCACAATGAAATCAGAATTAGCATTAAAACTTCTCTGCCCTTGAAACTCACATTCATTGAAACAGCATTGAAACCCACACCACATCCAAAGAAAATGCATCTGGCCAGTGGTGGTGAATAAAGATTACATTTGGGCTGTTATCAAATTATAGGTCCCTTGCACACAAAACAAGAAACCTACACATGTTATTCGATACACTTACCTGAATTTATTAAATTATATTCCTTGTATAATATACCACACTTGTTAGACTTAGAGTGCATTTTAAATTTGTTTGAACATTTTTTCAGTAAGCAATGAAACAAAAGAAATGAATGAACCAATAATGCCAAAAGTGCCCAATTCAGAGTACTTCCAGCATAAAAGTCTATACATATATATATATATATATATATATATATATATATATATATATATATATATATTTATATATATATATATATATATATATATATATATGTGTGTGTATGTAGGTTTATGTTAAAACATCGAAAGTACACTTCATCGAACTGCACTTTCACAAACCCACTTTAGCAAAAGTGCATAACATAGAACGTGCACTTTCGCTAAAGTAAACAAAACAAAATAAAAAATACACACAAACAAAAATGTGAACACTACTATGTAGGGAGGCAAGCTCCCCTGCACCCCCTTACTTTAATATTGTAACTCCGAGATCGCACTACAGTGGGGAAAAGGAAATATTCCCTTATCCCCACTCTACCATGATCTCCACAAAAGATTTGTTAGTTGTACATCAACAGAATATGTTGATGTACAACTAGCAAAACATGTTTTTTACTTTGTTTTAGTGAAAGTGCATATTTGATGTTATGCACTTTCTCTAAAGTCAGTTCATCAAAGTGCAGTTCGATTAACTGTACTTTCGACGTTCTGACAAGTACCCAAATACATGTATATATATATATATATATATATATATATATATATATATATATATAAAACAGTAGTGTAAGCCATGGGCATCTTGCATAGCTTCTCAAACTTATTTTCAAGTTCAGTTTTTTGCTTGGCTTGCTCTGATTTGTGTTATCAGATCAACTCAATAGCTGTAAATGCACAACAAAATAAACTAGGCAAACTGCATGTTTTAAGACTTTTAATTTTTAGTCCACGTACTGACAGATCCTTTAGTCCAAGTACCGACAGATCTCTCCTACATTCATCTTGAAGCATCAAAACTATCATTGTAATCCAGGTGCTGTTAACTAGCCACTCTTGCTTCTCCACTGTCTGCAGTGCAAAAATATGTTTTATCTTGAATGCTTTAAAATGTTCTGTACTTGTTTAAAAATATTTTTCTTATAATGCAGCACAGAACAAAATAACTATGAGTTTCTGTACCTGAATTTGGGTTAATGATATTTTTCCTTTTTCCACTGAGGCAGAAATGCCCTTGCACATGACATTTTCTCACTTCTGTTGTATCTGTAGCTACACCATTGAATTGTTACACCCACTCGCTTTAAAAGTATAACAACACAATACAGTACCAGCAATGCATCTGCATACTGTGGGAGTAGAACCCACAACCTTCTGCATCAAAAGCAAGTATTTAACCTGTTATGTTGTTAACAATGCAAGCAGATTCACCATAAGCAACACTAAACTTCTCTTCCCCTGAAGATCTCAGCTCCTTGTAAAATCCACTCAACACTCAACTGTATCTCTCAAATTTGCAGCACAAGAAATCTGGAAAAAGCAAACATTTATTGGGGGGGGGGTACAAAAGCTCATAAACCAGGGACACATTTTAAACATTGCTTGTATAATTTTGGAAAGTTGCTAGAATGAAATGTTGTGTTACCACCATGCATTTCATTGCCAAGTCTTGGCCCCAGGACCTTCTGCACTACAGTCAGAGAAACATACCACTATGCTGAATCAGCAGTTTCCTGAACAATCCCAAGACTGAAACTTAAATGGCTATCATTTAGTGAATTCAGTTATCACTTCTCACCATAGCTGTCAATCTCTTAGCACAAAAAACTGGGTAAAGCCAATAATGGGGGAATACAGCCATACCAATTTTATAAACTTAGAAAATTGCTAGAATAAAAGGTCTGGTGCTACCATTTCATTTCTGAACTTATGAACTTAGCAGAAAAAAACCTGGACAAAGCCAATAATGGGGGGATACAGCCATACTGAGCTTAATTTCTGCTAGAATAAAAGGTTTGGTGTTACCATTTCTTTTCTGAATAATATGAAGTCTGAAATTCAAATGCCTTTCATTATTCAGAAAAAAAACTGGATAAAGCCAATACAGCCATACTGATCTTAATTGCTAGAATAAATTATTTGTTGTTAGCATTTCTTTTCTGAAGAATATGAAGTTTGGAATTCAAACGCTGCTCATTATTCTGAAAAAAAAAACTGGAGAAAGCCAATACAGCCATATTGATCTTAATTGCTAGAATAAAAGGTTTAGTGTTACCATTTCTTTTATGAAGAAAATGAAGTCTGAAATTCAAATGCCTGTCATTATTTAGTGAATTCAGTCATTCACTGACCATCCATAAAACCACAGACTTTATGAGGAACAGAACAAAAATATGAGACATAAATCTGGAAAGCTTTCCAGAAGGGGTAGTGGGTAAGGACTTTAGGCTTTTGTCAGGTGTACTCAAGGTACTAGGTCTGTGCCTGATTACCTCCTCTAGCCACCAGGTACATTTAACTTGGGGGATTTACACACGCACACACACACACACACACACACACACACACACACACACACACACACACACACACACACACACACACACACACACACACACACACACACACACACACCTCATTCAGAAACGTCAGTTGTCTGTTCTGTAGACAGACACACAACACCTTTCTCCCTACCTTTACAAGGTAGCAGCTTCATACATGGCTCTTCTCTTCACCTTCCCCATAGACAGCAGGATAAACAGCTCATTCTGCTTCAAATGGCCCTTTCCAGGACAGCAGCTTCATAAATGGAGCATCAAAATGGCTTGTCCCCGTAGAAAGCAGCATAAATGGCTCTTCTCTTCCCTACTCATTCTGCTTCATAAACGGAGCATCAAAATGGCTAGTTATGCAGATAGCAACAGCATAAATTCCAGCCTCGTGGCAGCCGGAAATGCACACATATTGAGCTGAATGAGCTTCAGCTCAATTCTGGCAGGCTGCTGACGTCATTGCGCACGTGATGACGTTAGTTCAAAAAGCCAGGAAATAAAATTTTAAAATAAAGTGCTACAAAATTTGGAAATGAAGGGGTGCCACTAGGGAATCGTGGCATCCCATTATTTGGACCCCAAAACTCTGTAAAAATTGAGTAATTCAGAATGGCTGGGAGGTATGGGACTGGGTATTTATTAGGTTAGTCAGGGTCCTGACAGTAACATATCCAAGAAAAGGATATTTAGGACTTCAGCTTACTTTTAATGTTAAGTCTATTATTTTTGCATTCAGATTCCGTTAGGGAGGGACGTCCTGATTTTAGAAACTGCACATGAGTAGAGGGCATCACCAGACATATATTTGCTTTTGGATATTTCAACTAGCATTTTATTTCTGGATATTAGATGGTGGTTGTTGTTGTTGCAGAGATGGAGTAGGTCTGCTAGAGCTGGTATTTTGTTTGGGTGGAATACTATTTGATGTACCATGGTAATGAAGTTCAGTAGGTTAGATAGTAAAAAAGCCAGCCTAATTGTTTAAGAGCTAGACAGAAATGGGATCAATATGAGGAGTTGGTAGCAATTTTTGCTATCTTATTGGAGCAAGTGGTTGATTTGTTTAAGTCACCTTTGTTTAGGTTGGTTAGAACAGGGGATGCATATAGTAGTGTGGAAAGTAGGTGAGTTCTGGCTATGATGGCTTAACTGTGAGTGGTCAGGTAGTTTTTACATCGATAGAAGGTGCTGAGTTTTTTGTGAACTTTAGTTATGGTCTGGGCTATATGTTTATCAAATTTCAGATTTTGTTCAATGATTATTCCTAGTAGCTTGGTTTGTGGCACTGGGGTGATGAGGGTGTTGTCTTTAGAGGATATTTAGAAAGGGGGGGTGGGGTCAATAGCCTTTGAGGGGTGGAATAGCATAAGCTGTTTTTTAGAGGATTTAGAATAAGCTGAGAGTTTGACAGCCAGGTTTCTATGGTGGAGAAGGATTCCTGGATTTTTTTCTTGGAGAATTTGGAGAGAGGGAGCTGGACAAATTAGCGTGGCATCATCAGCATATTGTACCAAGTTTGTGTGAAGTGTGGCTGTGTAGGTTGTTTATAAATAATGTGAAAAGCAGGGGTCCTAGTATAGACCCTTGTGGTACGCCAAGGTAACTGGAAGGAGGGGAGATAGGGAGTCAATCCATTTTACAGCCTGCTGCTGGTTAGAAAGTTAGTCTTTAAACCACAGCAGGGTGGAATGATATAGACTGAAATCAGAGAGTACAGTGAGAAGTTTGTTTTGAGAGACCATATCAAATTTTTTGGACAGGTTAAAAAAGACAGTTGAGACTAGATTACCTAGGTTCCATTGCTGATTGATAAAACTGGTAAAACCAATGAGGGCAGTGGTGGTGCTATAGTGCGGACAGAACCCATGTTGTGTTTTTGCAAGAAGGTTGTTGGCTAAGAGGTAGTTTAGTATCTGGCAGTGAATACATTTTTCCAATATGTTAGACAATGGGGAGAGTATTGCTATCGGTCGGTAATTGGAGAATTCAGTTGAGGTATCACCTGGGATTATATGAGGGATTTTCCAGAGGGAAGGTACTGTTTGCTCAGCTATGGATCTGTAATTAGTATAGAAACCAGGTATGCAATGGCTTTGGCAGTGATCCATAAGTATTCAGCTGGGAGTTTGTCTGCTGTGAGAGTAGTAGGTTTAGTTTGGACAGGTGTTTATAGATAAGACTAGTTGGGACTGGTCTGAGTGAGAAAGGGTTCTGATTGCTTGGGAGATTATGTAGATCTGGGAGATTAGTGGAGGAGGAAGTAGTAATCAGTTTAAGAATTGAGTTGGAGAAGTGGTCATTGAACTGAGCTGTGATGTTGATGGAGACAAAACCACTGGTCTGTGGCTGACCAGGTTTGCAGATGACTGCGAGCTGGGCACTGTCATAAATTCTTCTAGTGATGTGAACATTCTCCAAGAGGGCCTTAACCAAACTAATGACTGGTGACAGAAGCACGACCTCAAACTGAATGCCAAGAAATGCATCATTATCCCCTTTGGGGAAAATGGTATCCCCAATAATTATCACATTAATAACAATGTACTAAGCATGCCATCAATCGTGTGGGACTTGGGCACTCAAGTTGATAGCAACCTGACTTTTTACTACCGTGTTGCCTCCATTGTATGGAAGGCTTTTTACATGGCCCACCTCATAAGTTACGGTACTTCATTGAAGAATAAGAAGGTCACAACATCCCTGTACTCCTCCTTTATCAGACCCATTATCAAGTACAACGCCCCCTTCACCATGTACCTTGCCAGGCACATGCAGCAGTTGAAGAGGCCACAGAGGTTTCTGACCAGGAAAATCCAGGATCTCAAACACCTATCCTATACAGATAGGCTAAAAGCCCTGTCCCTCTACTCAGTCTTGTACAGGCTGCTCAGAGGGGACCTGTGTCTGGCATACAAGGCTGTCTCAGACTCATCCTTGATGGACTTGCTGCATAACCTTAAGTAAAACTCCACTTGCGCAACCCACATGCAAGGTCTCAACCTGGTCTGTGACAGTAATAGAACTTGTTGGTGGGATAGTTTTGTGTCCCAGCGACTCCCCCATCTGTGAAATAGACTTCCTCTCCATGTCAAGCAGAGTAACTCACTAGCCCTCTTTAACAGGAACTTGGTTGTCTGGATGGGAAACAGAAAATATACCCCTGGGATCCCACCTGTGTCTCTGCTGGACAAGGAAAACAGGTGCTGACTTTGTTGGATCATGGGTGAAATTCTTGGCTAGGCTTATAAGGGCCTCCGGGCCAATAACCTAGTATCATCCTATGAACATATGAGGTGTTTTTTGTGTTTAGGGGTCGGGTACTAGTTTTACATGGTTGTAGAATTTTGTTGATGGCTGCCCAGAATGTCTGTGGATTTGAGTTGTATTTGGTTTGGGGTGTTAGAATAGTGTTTTTTATCATTCCTTATTTGATTTTTTGCTTTATTTCTTAGTTCAAGAAATAATTGTGTATTTGAATTAGTTTTATTATTTTGCCAGGTGTCCCATGCCTCATCTCTTTCTTTTAGAAGTAGACAAGTGGTTTTGGTGAGCCAGAGGAAATAGGTGGATTTGGTCCTAATGGTTCTTGAAGGGGCAAGTTAAGTATGTTAGAAAGGTAAAGTTAAAGTGGTCAGCTGCCAGGTCCAATGAAAAGTAGATGAGTTGGGACCAGTTACATTAATGTAAAGCTGATATGATGTCTTCTGATTTGAAATTTTTTGTGTCATGTATTTGGTAGAGTGATGTTTTTTTGTGGGTTTAATGTGCTGTCTTAGAAGAAAGTTGGGTAGATGATTGCTTACAATACTGGGGAGAGTGCTGAAGTGCTGGGCTGAGGAAGGATCGTTGGTGAGTATCCAGTCAAGTACTGACTCTTTGTTAGTAGATTTATCTATACGGGTAGAGGTTTGTATTAGCTGCCTGAAACCAAAGAGATGAATATGTTTGGAGTGTAGGGATGAGTTAAAGGAGGACCAGTCCAGATTAAAGTCCCCTAGGATAAGTGTTTGTTTTGAAAGGGATTGGGATGCCCAGTGGATGACAGCTTCAAGTATATTAGTATTGTCCCCTGGGGGTATATATATGTATATATATATATATATATATATATATGTATATACAATATATATATATATATATATATATATATATATATATATATATATATATATATATATATATATATATATATATATATATATATATATATATATATATATATATATATATATATATATATACATATATATATATATATATATATATATAAATAAATATATACATATATATATATATACATATACATATATATATATATATATATATGTATATAAATAACAGCAGGGGCTGGTGTCAGTGACACAAAACTGAAATAGTATGCACAAACCAGATAGTATAGTGAAAGGAAACCTTCCACTAAATCACTTTTAAACTGACAAAAAATCCAGACTTCCTAGTAGAAATCACCACGCTAACTCTAGCAATGTGGAGCAGTAAATCCTTCCTGGATAAAGAATTCCAAACTTCCAAGTAGAAATCACCACGCTAACTCTAGCAATGTGGAGCAATAAATCCTTTAATCACAGTGAGCGCTTTCGCCATGCGGCTTCTTCAGACTGTTACACAATAATCAAAATTCAAACAGTTAACTTTATAACATGTCCCCTCCCCCCATTGGTTAAAACGTCATTGCACATATTCAAACCCTAAAACACATGGCACCTGATCTTATACACAAGGCAAACATATAAAACAGTCCGCTTCGTAATCAACCAAGCAGTAAAAACAGACACCAAATGAAAAACATTCCATTAATAGAAACACAATACTTGAGAAATAAATACATCAAATCCTAAATAAATATTTTAAAATATGCTTCATATCCCTAGTCCCGATAGAACAACATAAAACCAATGTGACATAGCCCTGCAATATAGCTGCATAAGAATACATACACTCACTATTCACATCTTAAAACTAACCTACATATAAAACATTAGACATGTGTGCAATAAAGCAAACTTGTACTTACTGCTCTATAATAATTAAATCCACGGAAACGTTAAAAATCCTTAAAACGCAACAAAATGCTGCTGCTTATGCTTATCCACGGCTACGCTATCACAACAATGAAACACGTAGTTCCTGGCTGTGTCGTCAGCTTAAATTTAAAGGGACATCGCTCTAAGGTAGAGCATTTGAAGTCGGGTACTATGGTGAGGATCCACTTCAAACGAACTGAGTGTAAAACTGTGTGCATAAGCATAGCTATTCTACTGTCTCCTTTCTAATAACACAATAAAATAAAAACAATGAAAAAAGAGTACTTCGAATGCCTCAAACTAAATAATCTTACCCAGAAAACAACAGTTAATACATAAAATATTATATAAAATATTTCCTGAGGGTACGAATGTAGCATCCAAATGCATTACTTCTGATAAACTAGAATGGGGTAACCTAAGGTTGGAACGGGATGTAAAAAATATATAAAAGGTATACATCCGTCCACATTGAAACTAATACAGGCTACATGCTCTGTACACACTAACTATTAGTGTGCACATGCGCTGCAAAAATGATATGTTTAAAGTCTGCTTAACTTCTCATTTTTAACACATGGACATATCGTATACCTGCAGCGATAGTGCATTTTTATATATTTTTTACATCCCGTTCCAACCTTAGGTTACCCCATTCTAGTTTATCAGAAGTAATGCATTTGGATGCTACATTCGTACCCTCAGGAAATATTTTATATAATATTTTATGTATTAACTGTTGTTTTCTGGGTAAGATTATTTAGTTTGAGGCATTCGAAGTACTCTTTCTTCATTGTTTTTATTTTATTGTGTTATTAGAAAGGAGACAGTAGAATAGCTATGCTTATGCACACAGTTTTACACTCAGTTCGTTTGAAGTGGATCCTCACCATAGTACCCGACTTCAAATGCTCTACCTTAGAGCGATGTCCCTTTAAATTTAAGCTGACGACACAGCCAGGAACTACGTTTCATTGTTGTGATAGCGAGCGTGATAAGCATAAGGCAGCATTTTGTTGCGTTTTAAGGATTTTAACGCTTCCGTGATTTAATTATTATAGAGCAGTACAAGTTTGCTTTATTGCACACATGTCTAATGTTTTATATGTAGGTTAGTTTTAAGATGTGAATAGTGAGTGTATGTATTCTTATGCAGCTATATTGCAGGGCTATGTCACATTGGTTTTATGTTGTTCTATCGGGACTAGGGATATGAAGCATATTTTAAAATATTTATTTAGGATTTGATGTATTTATTTCTCAAGTATTGTGTTTCTATTAATGGAATGTTTTTCATTTGGTGTCTGTTTTTACCGCTTGGTTGATTACGAAGCGGACTGTTTTATATGTTTGCCTTGTGTATAAGATCAGGTGCCATGTGTTTTAGGGTTTGAATATGTGCAATGACGTTTTAACCAATGGGGGGAGGGGACATGTTATAAAGTTAACTGTTTGAATTTTGATTATTGTGTAACAGTCTGAAGAAGCCGCATGGCGAAAGCGCTCACTGTGATTAAAGGATTTATTGCTCCACATTGCTAGAGTTAGCGTGGTGATTTCTACTTGGAAGTTTGGAATTCTTTATCCAGGAAGGATTTACTGCTCCACATTGCTAGAGTTAGCGTGGTGATTTCTACTAGGAAGTCTGGATTTTTTTGTCAGTTTAAAAGTGATTTAGTGGAAGGTTCCCTTTCACTATACTATCTGGTTTGTGCATACTATTTCAGTTTTGGTTTGTGGCCGCCTGACACCAGCCCCTGCTGTTATTTGGATTACTTTATACTGTTTTTTGCTGGTGTGACATCCCATGCTCGGGGGTTATTTTTGATTTAATATATATATGTATATCTATATATATATATATATATATATATATATATATATATATATATATATATATGTAATATATACATATATATATATATATATATATATATATATATATATATATATATATATATCCCTAGTAGGTTTAGATGTTTTAGTTGGATAATTCTCAACTTGGAAAAAAGGATCTCTGCACTGTGCAATTTAGGGTATATCAAACTGATTTGTATAGATGCTTGGGTTGAAAATGTATTCGTGAGGTTTGCATGTGTTAAAATGTATCAACAATGTGCCTGCTGGAAAGAAAAGAAATGTATATGCATTATTGTAACTGAATTAAATGTATATAGTAACAGCATATACTGGAAGTGAAGAGGTTAATCCTAATCCATCTGAATTTGCAAAATATTCTTGAAATTAAATTACTTTATGGGTTAAGCCATAAAGATGTTATCTCACAGTCTTGAATGGAGTAAGAGATACAATGTCTGTTCTAGAGAATAGCTTGCAGCTCCTGTAGGAAGAAGAGAAGTGTTTGTCCAGGAGATCTGAGCAAAGCTCTATCTGTGTGTATGTCAGCACATTGCTGCTAAACCCTAGCAGCTTCTAGTGTTGGTGAGTGTAGGAAACAGAGTCAGATGGCCAGATATAATGTTATTGCAATAAACTTTGAATTAATATTTAGATATGGGTAGGAAATTTCTCTCAACATTCTGCATTCTGCCTTGGATCTGACAACAATAACCACTCACCCACATTATCTTGCCTTGCGGTAGTAACTAACTTAACTAGAGAACAGTAACTATTTTATATTTGTCAGGAAAATATAGTGAGATTCGAAATTCTGTTTTTCTATAACTGTGGAAACTTTTCATCTGTGTTATTTTTAATATTTCCTGTGACTGAAACTCTGGATTTTACTCTAAATAGATTTATAATTTTCATGTGCTTTTATTATTTATTATTAAATATATTTAAAATTGTCATTGTGGCTGATCCTTTCAGAGAATATTTAAGCTTTGAGAGTATTTGCACATATTTATTTGGTGATAACTGTGGCCAATCCTGAAGCCTGGCTGCTTGGTCAACATTACCAATTGTATCATTATTAATTTCACTCAGTAATTGGGTACCCTTGCAAAAGCCTTTGCTATCTGGCTTTGCAGTGCCTGGTGGCAGTGATATCTTCCTGATAGTCTGGGCAGAAGCGGGCATAGCTAGTAAACCTTTGCCAGCCTTTCCCAGGTGTGTGTGTGAGTGTGTGTTTGTGTGTGTGTGTGTGTGTGTGTGTGTGTGTGTGTGTGTGTGTGTGTGTGTGTGTGTGTGTGTGTGTGTGTGTGTGTGTGTGTGTTTCTGTGTAAATCAAATCTCAAAGTGTGTTGTGTGTCAGCTACTTGGAGCAGGGACATGATGCACTGGTTTCACAAAGAGGGTGCTGGAGGACTTGGCTTGGTCACTCGGCTGAGGACCTAACCCTACAGCTGTAACAGGGGGAAGCCTTAATGGGGACCTGGGGAGAGGCATATAGAGATATCCTGACCCCAGGCTGAGTGTGTGACCTGTGTGCTGTTAAGCAAAATTGTATTTGATGCAGAAAGGTCCGCATCTGGAAATACTGAGTGTATCTATTTGTATTCCAAGTGAATGTCCCTCTCCAGTGTCAGTGGTGAGGATTCAGGCTCCTTGATTACTGGCCCAGCATGGGGATTTCTCAGTGACCACTGGGCATCCACCCATACAGGAATAGGTGGGAGAGTGAGCTAGTGTACCAGATATGGAAAGAGTTGGATGATTTGCATGAGAGAAGACTTGTGACAGTTAGGCATGACTGTTGATGAAGGTGGGACAGTGGCACTGACTCAAGAGAAGTGGTAACAGTTGATATGACACCCTGACCTTATTTAGAAAATAGGAAGAAAGGGGTTGATGATGATGAAGATGATTTTGTTGTTGGCTGCAAGCCTATACCACATAGATGCAATTAACACATCTGTCATTCTTTTTTTGGGGGGCGGCTTCTTGGACTTACCAGACCACTGCTCTATCACTAGAATAATGCTTCAGATAATAAAGACAGTAGATGAAAGAAGTAGCAAACCCTTGTCAGGGGAGCAAAAAAGTAGTCTAAATGAATGGAGCTAAGAGGTCATAATAAAGATCCCTTAGAATATGGCAAATTCCCCAGAGGTAATACTGCATGCCATGCCTACCCTTTGACTAGTTTCTAGAAAAGGAGGTAGAAGGGATAGGAATAACTCTTTGATGTATTTTCCTTCATAATGGATACCTGATGTGTTGATGTGGAAGACCGCTGAAAGTGTCAGTGATAGGAAGTGCCTGACATACTGAGAGGATTATCCTGGATATATCCCATAGCCCTGTTTGTCCCCTAACTCACCACGTCTGTGTGCATAAGAATATTTTCATGCGCTGTAGTGAATTTGTCAGGCTCTGCACTGGACTTTTTAGCAGCAGACAACTTAGTTGCACCACAGGCTCTGAAGAGCCTATAGTACGCATTTATTGGTTTTCAAGATCATGCTCCATTGGAATATATCTTGCAGTCCTTATTTTGTATATATATATATATATATATATATATATATATATATATATATATATATATATATATATATATTGTATACTACCAGCCTCACTGATGTGTAGTTAATGCATCCACATACATGCGGTTTGAGGTCCACAACACCGAGTGAAAGGGTACCATAATAAGAGAAAGGGGCAGAGTAGAGGCACCACCACATTTCACCATATCACCAACAAGTGTGGTAAAGTCCTTAAGGAGGATAAATCCCCAGAAGGCAGCTGGTCCAGATAATATTGCTGGAAGGACACTCAAAACCTGTGCTTCAATGCTTGCTGATGTTCTTGTTAATATATTCAATCTCTCCCTTTCACAAGCTACAATTCCCACTTGTTATAAGGCAACCATTATTATCCCACTACCGAAAAAGGGCAAAGCCAACTGCCCGAATGATTATCCACTGGTTACATTGACTCCCATAGTGATAAAATGCTTTGAGAGAATCATTATGAGTCATATTCAGTCAGTTATATCTAATACAGTGTATCCCCTGCAGTTTGCATACAGACCAAATAGGTCAACAGAGGATGCAGTCAGTGCAACAATGCATACAGTTCTTACTCATTTGGGGAATAAAGACTATTATGTTTGATTGTTGTTTATTGATTATAGTTTGGCTTTCAATATGGTGATACCAAAGAATCTCATTAATAAACCCTCCATACTGGGTATGCTACCAACTATTTGCAATTGGGTCTTGGATTTTTTTAACAGGCAGACTACAGTCAGTCAGGCTGGGGAAGAATATCTTTAAAACAATAACAATAAATACAAGAACTCCACAAGGCTGTGTGATGAGTCCAATGCTGTACACCCTCTTCACGTATGTATTGTCAAATCTGTGGATGATGCAACAGTCATCGGTCTGTTCTCTGGGGATGATGAGTCAGCATATAGGAGGGAAGTAGAGAACCCTGTGAAGTGGTGTTGGAACAGTAATCTCTCTCTTAATACCAGCAAAATGAAAGAGATGATCATTGATACATGGATGAATAAAGAACAGTCCTTACCATTATATATTGGTGAATCCAAGGTGGAAAGATCGGCTGCATTCATATTCCTTGGTATTAACATTTCTGAGGACCTTACCTGGGCTGATAACATTGCAAATCTGGCACAGAAAAGCTGGCAGTGAGTGTGTTTTCTGAGAATGCTGAGGAAGTTTGACATGTCCAACACCATCCTCAGCAACTTGTGCAGATGTACAATTGGGAGAATTCTCTCCCACTCTATTACAGTATGCTTCAAGAATAGTACAATACGGGATTGCAAGGCTCTGCAGTCAGTAATAAAAACTGTGTAAAACATCATTGGAGTGAAACTACCTGCACTGGAGGACATCTACACTATGAGTTTTTAGGAGGGCCCGAAACATTATCATGGTCACTACCCACCCACAACACAAACTGTTTAAACTGCTACCATCAGGGAGGTATTATAAGAGCATGGAAACCAGAACAACCACATTGAAAGACAGTTTTTGACCACAAGCTATTAGACTGTTAAATAAAACTCATATACTACCTATCCCTCCAGTATTGTAGGTTCATTCACATTTAGATGTAAGCAAGCTTTTTTGCACAAATGCGCTCTTTTGCACAGTTATATATATTTACTGATATTGGTATTTATATTGTCTATTTGTTGTCTTAGATTACATCTTCTTGTTAATTGTCATTGTTTTTATATGTTGCTGGAGGACTTGCAGAATAAGAATTTCATTGTACTTTGTGGTGTTGTCTCTAGCACATGTGACAATAAAGTTGAATTGAATTGACTGCATCTTACAGGGATAAGTGCAAGTTTATGCTTGGAAACATTTAATTATCCTGCCCATATTTTGGCACTGCTGAGTGAAATACAGTCTGAAGCTTGGATCTATATTTTTCATGCCATGATAGCTTACTGTGTTTTCCTAAATGTCTGTCATCACATTTATTTCCTACCAGTGCTAAGGAAGTCAGTAAAAGAGAAATGGAAAAGTAACTGCGGCCATCTATAGAAGACATACATTTAAGGGGACAACTCTTGCTATTTGACACTCTGTTTAAATAGAAATGCCAGTCTTACATTCCAACAAAGATGGTTAAAACTCCAGTACCCTCATATTTTCTTAAACTTGATAGTGCAGGATCTGATCACCCATTTCATAAGGCATCACTGTTTGGCTAAAGCATTTTTATTGCAGAGCACAATTCATATTCCCCATTATCTGCTGTTTTATCTAGGGCATTCTTATCACCATACTAAGCATATGATCACATGATGCCTGCTTGTCCAGCTAGGCAAAGGAATTAAAAAAAATTGGCAACTGAAAATTTGGTTTCAGAAACTGTCTCATATCGCATAAAATGGATATCAAAATATTATCTCATCTTTTTTCAGCACCTAGAGGAGTGAAGGATTATGTGACATTCCATTTTAGAGTCAGATAAGAAGAAGTAGTGATGAATGGTGGTGAAGGATGAAATGACATCAATGGGAATAAATGATAAATATGAATATGAGATCATCAGTGAGGAAATGAAACTGCTTTTCAAACCAATAATCTGACTCAATTTTGGAATGCTAGTTGACAGTGTGCACCAATGAGAAATCAATCTGAAGGTAAATTTTCTCAGTTTTGTGTATGCTTGAAATGACTTTGATCAAGTTTGGTACTGGTATGCTATAATGTAAGATCTCAGTTCAAAGGCAATTGGGAATATGCTGTTTTCACACTGCTATGCTATCTTGGGGGTGGCATATGTATGTAAAGTTTGATAAATGTGGTATGCAGCCCCCACATAGGGGTACAGGTGTATATCTCACCAATAAGATCATTGCTGTAGATGTTAGTGGGCCTTGGTGTATAAGGTATTGTGTATAATTGTCTGTGTGCATGTATTCATAATTTCATAAGTTGTATTACAGTGTTGAGGTCAAACAATTGTCAAGGAGCACTGATTCTAATACTAGTATCAATTGTCAAACCATTACCTAGTTGTCTAAATTTGACTTAAAGTTGGTAATGTTGTGTGACTACCTCACTGAAATAGGTAGTTTATTCCAAAGTAAAGCAACTCTTATGGATAAGAAAAATGTTGATAAAACAGTATAATGCTTTAGTAACCTAATCCTGTATTCTCTGTTTCTCAGAGCTTATCAGACCTCATCATCAGTCATCATTGATAAACTGTCCCAGTTGAATAGCAACCCTTATATTGTCAGGTGGGTTGTTAAATGGCTCACCAACAGATCATACTCTGGCAAAGTTGGGAACTTTACCTCAACAAGCAGACCTGTCACCAGTAGGGTTCCACAGAGGTCAGTGCTGGGACCCCCTATTGTTTGGATATACTTCTCAGAAGTTCAGGCCAAAATAGAAGGGCTGTGACTAAGTTTGCTGATGACTGCAAATTAGGTGTAATCATTGAATCCCCAAATGATGTCACTATGCCTCAAGAAGAACTCACACAAACCTATGATTGGTGCCAAAGCCACATACTCAATCACAGTGATAAAAATGCATTATCAGCCCCTTTGGTAAAATTGATATCCCTGCATTCTATATCCTAAGTAACAACTCAATAGTGAGAGACTTGGGAACACAAGGTGACTGTAGCCTAAACTTTGTCCACCATGTGTCTACTGTGGTAAGGAAAGCCTTCTAAGTCACAGACCTCATTAGCAAAGGCATTGCCTCAAGAGCAAAGGAGGTCATAACTCCCCTGTACTCATCCCTCATCAGGCCAATAATTGAGTCCAATGCTCCCTTGCAGGTTTTGGAAAGGTGTATTCCCCGCTCCGTGCTGTAACTGTCGCTCATGTTGTATCAAACTATTATTACTTGTTCTGCACCGTGCTTATAATATACTGGAACTCTCTCACTGAGCCATAGGCTCTTCCTATTACTAGCCATACTGATGTTTTAATTGTTTTCTTTATGCTATGGGTGTTCCTAGCGTTGTGTTCATTTAGTTGGAGAGATCGCTTACTACAGCTTAAAAATAGGATTGTTTTATTCTGGTATTACAGTGTATATCTAACATCTGCAGAGTATGCTTACCTACATTATCCTGTTGCCTAAAGCTATACCGAATGATACCATTGGTTATAGATTTTAGTAGACTTGTGCTATCAGGGCCAGTGCGCTTTTTATACATGTGTTTGATTACATAACAGGACATTACTAGTGACTTATTTTACTTGTTGGTGCAAGGGACGGAATATTATTTATGCCTCATCTAGACTGCTTAACTTAACCTAGCTTACACCACTAGAACTTGCTACTTAGCTTCGGATGTATTAAACTACAAGCTACTGTCTCTAAACTGCTTAACTAAAACTGCTTATTTAATGTGCTTTATCTCCTTCATTTCCTAGGAACCCCCCACTCTAAAATACCATCGCGTGGCTCCCTGATACCGGACGCTGACTCCGCATGTGCCCTACCATCGTGCGAATGCACAATCCCATGCCTTTAACCTCCAGTAACTGGAAAGAACTTTAGGGTACAGCTTTACCCATCCTATAGTTTTCCTCCCCTGGAAAGTGTTCTGCAGGCAGATGACTTAACAGTACCCGTAGAAATACTTGTATCTAAGGCTACTATAACACCAGGTTCCAGTAATTGGAAAACAAAAAAATAAACGTTAACCTTATACTCTTACCCAGCTGCCTCTAAGACCCTGCTACTTCCAAGCAGGTTTTGGAAAGGTGTATTCCCCGCTCGCTTGCCCTCGGCTCGCTCCGCTCCCCACCCTGCCCCCTTATCCCACCCGCCCCCACTACCTCCAGATTTATAGAGATAGACAGACCATCCCACTTTCCTCCCTTCCAATCACAGCTGTCACTAGCTTAACAACTCCTCCTCCCTTGTTTAATCAGCCCTCTATATCCCAAACACTCCCACAACTTATTACTTGCTCTTTACCATGAGCAAAACCATGTATTCCATCATTACGACAATACTTTTACTTCTTCTTATCCCTACCTTTTAACACGCTATGAACACCAAACTCTATTAGGAATATCTTTCCCCAAGGCCGACACGACCACTTACTTGCACCTTCCTCCCAACCCTATAGTTTCTACTCCTCACCCGCAAAAACTCTAGGCCTTTATAGTATACAGCTTAGACCCCACTCCCTCGATCATCCAAACATAAAACCAACCTCAAAATACTAGTCAAAATGCAAAGATTCTTAGATTACCTAAAAAAATGTATTACTCAAAATGGAGATATTCACCCCAACCCAGGCCCTGCCACTCATCCAGATTCTGGCACCTCAACATTACCTCATACTCCTAATACCTCCCTCCTTACCCTTCACCTCAACCTGAGAAGCATTAACAATAAAGTACACAGCTTACATGCTTTGATAGCTACCCATTCCCCAGACATCATGTGTCTCTCTGAAACATGGCTGAAACCCGCCACGAAGGATGAAGAAATTCTTCCACCGGGTTATAACATACTAAGGAAAGATAGAATAACTAGAAAGGGTGGGGGAATAGCTGTCATGTATAAGAACAGACTAAACATCACTAAGAACCCTCTGCATCCCCTCAGGTCTCTAATATTGAACTGCTTGCACTAAAGATTTGCATAAACTCCCAAAATGTATCAACCTGGTAGTTATCTATATCCCACCAGGGAAGAATATAGATAACCTAGAGCAAACCTTATGTTGGTTGGCCAACAACTACCCTCAAGAAACCATTATACTAGGGGACTTTAACATTGATTGGTCCCCCTACTCCTCTGAGACAAATCCCCACCCAATTAATCTATACGGCTTCTCCCAAATAATCTCATCTCCAACCAGAATTGGCAACACACATCAAAAAGAGAGTATGATTGACTGGATACTTATCAATAAAGATCAGAACAACTATACCACCGGCACCCTCCCCAATGACCTTAGTGATCACCTTATCACTTATATTATAAAGCACAAATTTGCTTTTTCCAAGTCACCCATCTACAAGCTTATCAGAAATAAGAAAAAGTTTAACCATGAACTATTCCTAGCAGAACTAAAAGTCTGCAATTGGTCGTCCCTATATATCCTTCCCTTAGCAGAATGTGTGTCATACTTCAATGACACATTTCTAAACATTCTTGATTCCCATGCCCCAACCCGCCTAATTAGAACCAAAGACCATATAGCTGCCTAGCTTTCAAAAGAAACCAAAGATAAAATTAAACTCCGTGACCATGCTTGGAAAATTTGGAGAACAACCAAAACTCCCCTAAACCGTATTAAATTTCAACAGCTGAGAAACTCCATGAAATCTGACGTTGCTAGAGACAAAAAACACTACTTCTGCCATCTCCAGGACAAACATCAGTCTAACCCAAAAAAGTTCTGGGCTGCATTTAATAACCTCCTCCACCCAGGCAAATCTACTACCCCAACGCCCGACCAACTCACTAACAAACATCCAGAGGATGTTGCCAATACCTTTAACACTTTTTCACTGAGACTATCCAGTCCCTAGCCAATCATCTACCTAATTCCTCTTCACTCTTAACCCAGCCTCATGACTCACCTTCTATCTCCTTTAAACTCCAAACAGTATCTACCTCCTATATTCGTACCCTATTAAAAAAACTGAAACCGTCCACCCTTGCGGCCGATCGCCTCCCAGCAGAATACTTACAATTAGCATCGGATGCCATTGCCTATCCCATATCAATATTGATTAATAGGTCTTTATCTGAGGCCACCATCCCCTCAATTTGGAAAACTTCTTACATCATCCCACTGCATAAGGGAGGGTCCTCTAAGGAAACCTCCAACTACAGGCCTATCGCAATACTGTCTCCTCTGGCTAAGATATTGGAACGGTGTGTTCACAAACAATTCCTTCACTACCTCACCATCAATAATCTTCTTTCTATTACCCAGCATGGCTTCGCCCCCATCACAGTACGACCAGTGCTCTCCTCTCCTTTGTTGACTCAATTAATAGCAACCGCAACAAGAAACTTATATCCTCTGCTCTCTTTCTTGACTTGTCAAAAGCTTTCGACATGGTCAACCACCAATTATTGCTCCACACCCTGCAAACCCTTCATCTTGACAAATCAGCACTAAACTGGTTTAAGGACTACCTAGCTGACCGGCAACAAGCAGTCCAATGGCAAAATAGTCTATCCCAACTGCTGCCTAATAACATTGGGGTTCCTCAGGGCTCCATTCTTGGTCCCCTTCTTTCTCTGTTTTTATAAATGATCTGTACTCTGTTATCCCCACAGCCACCTGCATTCAATATGCAGATGACTCCACCCTGATCTGCTCCGACCTCTCTCTTCAGAAACTCCAAGCAGCCACCCAACAATGTTTTGCCACAGTCGAAAAATGGTTCTCTGACCTGAAACTCATCCTAAACCCAACTAAAACCAAGTTACTTCTCTTCCTCCCCTCGACAACAACTCCCATAGCTCAGGAACCTCCCCCTGTGAATCATAGGACCTTCTTTGTTGAATCCATTAATGGCACCATCATAGAGCCCGTCTCCCACACGAAACTATTAGGTATCACAATTGACCATAAGCTCAAATCTGACATGCACATTGCCCAAACCATTAAGTCAGTTAACAAAAAATTAGGCTCAATGTATAGAATCAGGAACTGTCTTACTCCCCATGCAAAACTAACCATTGCACGTACTCATCTCCTCTCCACACTATTATATTCCTCCCCAATATTCTCCTTCCTCAATAAACGTGAGCTTAACAACCTCTCCACTACCTACCATCATATTGCCAGATTTGTCACAGGAACATCCTATCGGACCCACCATTGCGTCAACCTAAAGAAACTGGACTGGCTTGAACTACCTAATCTCCTCAAATTTAATCAACTAATCGAAGCTTTTAAAATTATTAATCAACCCGATAATACCCCTGCCCTGTCCAAAATCCTGACCCCTTACTCCAACTTAAGCTGCCTTTGATCTGCAAACAGTAACCAGGTAATGACTATCAAATCAAACAATGTGGGAGGTGATGCTCTTTATGCTAACTCTATTGGGAAGCAATGGAACTCACTCCCAAACAGCCTTAGACTCATGACTTCCCTTAACCTATACAAAACTCATCTCCGAGCAATACTCAAGTCCCAATGGTTATGCCCATGTCTAAACCCTGATTAAATCCAACACGCCCCATAGCCCCTCTTCTCTCATCTCCCTTTTAAGAGCTTATATTGTAATTTTTACTTCCTTAATTGCACACATGTTAAGTGGACAAGCAAACAAAATGTACGTGCAAAACAATCTAGCTGATACATATTGATGTCTCCTTGTTTCTGTGGTTTCACTATGTCTTTTTTTCGTATTGTATTGTTATTTTTATTGTTATTCTTATTTGCATTGTTATTATGTTCCGAAATTGGGAGCTTTTCTCCCCGGGCCTCTACTGAAAAAGGATATGTATCCAGTTGGACTAGCCCGGTCAACAAATGTAAAATAAATAAAATAAAATAAAATAAATGTACTTTACCAGGCACCTGCAGCAACTTGAGAGACTTCAGAAATTTCTAACCAAGAAAATTCAAGATCTCCAGCACATGTCATACACTGACAGACTAAAGTCCTTTCACTGTATTCAGTAGCATATAAACTCTTTAGAGGAGACTTGTGTCTGGCCTACAGAGCAATCTTGGATCCAAACGTAATGTAAATGCTGCACATCTACAAGTCAAATGGGACAAAGGTCACCCACTGCAGGGACCTTAGCCTGGCCTATGACAAAAATAGGATCTGCTTGAGAGACAGATATGTCTCTCAGAGGCTGCCACTTTTTCAGAATAGGCTACCCCTTTACATCAGAGCCCCTTTATAACAACGTTTAAGTGTGGCCTGGATGAGTGGATGGGAAACTGTAAATTCCTGCCAGGGATTTCACATATGACCCTCCTATATATGGGTAGTTGTTGCTAAGATCTTGAGTTTTGGCAAGATCCTTTATATTGGGTTTCTTAAGAATTATATTGGTTACACATGGCTAGGCTTATAAAGACATTGAGGTCAATAGCCCAGTAATCACCTATAAACCCATGAACCTATAAAATATAATGAATAATTGTGTTGGCTGGCTAATTAATGTCACATCATAGACAAGTTATAGGTCAGTATACCTTCACAAGTGATGGGTGTTTGTAGTCTTAAATTCATCCCTCCATCAGTTAAGGAGATCTCTCTTGTGCCTTTTCATGTGACTGCATTGGTGTTGACATTGTTCCCCAGTGTGCAAGATGCCAGTTGCACTGGAGACAGTCTTGGCCCAACTATTCCAAGTTCCAGCTTTATACTGAGACCAGGTATACTCCGCCTGCAGTAGCCTCTGGCAGTAGAGCTTCATGAGGAGTGCCATGAAATTCCTGGACTCCTCAAAACACCTCCTTTGTTCTCTAACTGGAAAACCAGCACTACCATTGCCAACCATGTCTGCAGTGGTAAGGCTAGAAGTATGGGTGTAAACTGGTGCCCAGTTCAGATCTTGAATATAATAGCTTGTGTGCAAAGATAAACAGCTTTGCAAACTGCATTTGCACAAGTTGAAGTACAACAATGACTTGCCAGTCAAACTGGCACTGAGTACATCAAGAAACAGAGAAGGTGTTAAAAATGGCAGTGACATTTGACCATGTGTGATGCACTCACTATTGAGACATGTTCTAATGTTAAACCATGATATGCTTTATGTTATTGGTTATGATCATGGTTGTTTGTAGGAATATGGTATGATGTCTGTCATATTGGCATGTTTGAAGTTAGACAATGGTAAGATTGAGTAGTGCCACCTGGAAATTGAACCCAAGAGGAAAAAAATGATAAAAATCTTAAAGTTTGGTGATTACCTATAATTGCTATAAAATAAGGTTTCTTTGAAAATGGTAATTGGAGGCATAGTAATGTAACTCTGAATATGGAAATAATGCAGAAGATGCCTATATGTCTGTGACTTTACTTAATCATGGTACTACATTTATATGTGAAAGGCATTGTTTGTGTTTGTAAGTACATCTCAGATGCATGCATTGCATGACTTGAGTAAAACATGGTGGATTAGATTCCATACAAAACTCATAACACATACTGTCACAAATACACATACTTATGACATAAGAAATCAATAATTACAACAAAATACTGTGCATGTCATACCTGTATATATGCATTCTACATTAAATGCCACTTGTGTTATGTTTTACATAGTTTGTACACATTTTATTGTGTTTCTATAGCAAGCATTAAAGACGTATTTTTTGCAATTAGCAGAGCTATAATAATGAGATGAATTTACTGTGACATTCCTAGGCAAAATGTGGTGACAAATGGCATTCTGACCCCTTTTGTTAAAGTATCTGTCAACTGCATTCAAATTCTGCACCAACTGTCTTTGGTCTGTGGTCACTGCCCTTACACCTTGTGCCACAGGGAAAGTTACCTGACAGGTTCAATGTATTCCCTGAGTGCTATAGCGTGCTAATGGCCATGCACCAGTGCCATGTTTGTTTGCACTACAATAGGCAGGTTATATTAAATTTTTCACTTTTTTTCCTTAGGCAGAGAACCCTGTTTGCTCATTGTCAAGTGGAGCAAAATGCAAATGGTATTACAAAAAATATGAGAGAGACAAAAAGCTGACAATAGAATGAATTAAGCCATGGTTATATCTACCAATTTTGAGAGGAAGAAGTGCATTGAAGTGACACATTTATTCCTCACATGCTGTTGCAACAATATAAATCTACTTTGTGGACACATTATCAGACTTGTAGTTAAGCTCACATGCTTTTAGCAATACAGACAATATTTGAGTTTTATGCAACAGTCTTCTTCTTCTTTTGGCTGCTCCCATTATGGGTCGCCACAGTGAATCATCTGTTTCCATTTCTTCCTGTCCTCTGCATCTTGCTCTGTCACACCAACCACCTGCATGTCCTCTCTCACCACATCCATAAACCTTATCTTAGGCCTTCCTCTTTTCCTGTTACCTGGCAGCTTCATCCTTAACATCTTTTTCCCAATATACTCTGCATCCCTTCTTAGCACATGTCCAAACCAATGTAATCTTACCTCTCTGGCTTTGTCTCCAAACCTTCCAACCTGGATGACCCTCTAATATACTTATTCCTAATCCTGTCCACCCTTGTCACACCCAGTGCAAATCTTAACATCTTTAACTCTGCATGTCCAGCTCTGACTTCTGCCTTTCTGTCAACGCCACTGTCTCCAACCCATATAACATAGCTGGTCTCACTGCCCTCTTGTAGACCTTCCCTTTCACTCTTACTGGTACTGATCTGTCACAAATCACTCCTGACACTCTTCTCCACCCTCTCCATCCTACCTGTACTCTCTTCTTCACCTCTTTTCCACACTCATCATTACTCTAAACTGTTGATCCCAAGCATTTAAACTCATCCACCTTCACCACCTCTACTACCTGCATCTTCACCATTCCTCTATACTCCCTCTCATTCACACACATATATTCTGCTAACCTTCATTCTCTTCTCTCTAGATCATATCTCCACCTCTCCAGGGTCTCCTCCACCTGTTCCCTACTCTCACTACAGATCAAATGTCATCTGCAAACATCATAGTCTACAGGGACTCCTGTCTGATCTCATCTGTCAAACTATCCATCACCATTGTAAATAAGAAAGGACTCAGAGCTGATCCTTGATGTAATCCCACCTCCACCTTAAACGCATCTGTCAATCCCACTGCAGACCTCACTACTGTCACACTACCCTCGTACATATCCTGTACCATACTTACATACTTCTCTGACACACCTGACTTCCTGATACAATACCACAACTCCTCTCTAGGCACCCTATCATATGCTTTCTCTAAGTCCACAAAGACACAATGCAACTCCTTCTGAACTTCTCTGTACATCTCCATCAACACTCTCAGAGCAAACATTGCATCTGTAGTGCTCTTTCCTGGCATGAAACCATATTGCTGATCACTAATCATCACGTCCCTTCTTAACCTAGCTTCCACTACTCTTTCCCATAACTTCATGCTGTGACTGATCAGTTTAATCCCTCTGCAGTTACTACAGCTCTGCACATCACCCTTATTCTTAAAAATCGGTACCAAAACACTTTTTCTCCATTCCTCATTCATCCTCTCACTTTCCAAGATTTTATTAAACATTCTAGTTCAAAACTCCACTGACATTTCACCTAAACACCTCCATGCTTCCACAGGTATGTCATCTGGACCAACAGCCTTTCCATTCTTCATCTTCTTCATAGCTATCCTTACTTCCTCCTTGCTA
This sequence comes from Protopterus annectens, assembly GCF_019279795.1. Taxonomy (NCBI): domain Eukaryota; kingdom Metazoa; phylum Chordata; order Ceratodontiformes; family Protopteridae; genus Protopterus; species Protopterus annectens. Next base: position 376,416,517 of record NC_056733.1, read on the forward strand.
ATCCACTGCACTTCATGATTCACTATCTGCACATCATCCAACCTTCTCGCCCTCTCATTCTCTTTATTCATCAGCCACTCAAAGTACTCTTTGCATCTGATCAACACACTCTCCTCACTTGTGAGTATGTTTCCCCCATTATCCATTATCACTCTTACCTGCTGCACATCTTTACTAGCTCGGTCCCTCTGTCTAGTCAATCTATACAAGTCCTTTTCTCCCTCCTTAGTGTCCAACCTTTCATACAACTCTTCATACACCTTATACTTAGCCCTTGCCACCTCTCTCTTTGCCATGCACCTCATCTCCTTATACTCCTGTCTACTTTCTTCATCTCTCTGACAATCCCACTTTTCTTTGCCAACCTCTTTCTCTGTATACTCTCCTGTACTTCCTCATTCCACCACCAGGTCTCCTTGTCCGCCTTCCTCTTTCCAGATGTCACACCAAGCACCTTTCTAGCCATCTCCCTTACTAGTTCTGCTGTAGTTACCCAGCTATTCAGTAACTCTTCACTGCCAGTCAGTGCCTGTCTTAACTCTTCCCTGAACTCCACCTCACAATTACTCTTTTTCAATGTCAACCATTTGATCCTTGGTGCTGCCCTCACACTCCTCATCTTCTTGATCACCAATGTCATCCTACAAACCAACATACTATACTGCTTAACTACACTTTCCCCTGCCACCACTTTACAGTCTCCAATCTCTTTCAGACTGGCCCTTCTACATAAGATATAATCCACCTGTTTGCATCTTCCTCCACTCTTGTATGTCACCCTATATTCCTCCCTCTTGTTAAAATACGTATTCACCACAGCCATGTCCATCCTTTTCACAAAATCCACTACCATCTGACCTTTTGCATTCCTTTGCTTAACACCATACCTACCCATCACTTCCTCATCCCCTCTGTTCCCTTCACCAACATGCCCATTGAAATCTGCTCCAATCACCACTTTCTCACCCTTGGGTACAGTCATTACCACTTCATCCAACTCACTCCAAAATTTTTCTTTCTCATCCATCGCACACCCAACTTGTGGAGCATATGCACTAACAACATTAATCATTACACCGTCAATTTCCAGCTTCATAAACATCACTCTATCTGACACTGTTTTCCCCTCTAAAACACTCTTAGCATACTTTTCCTTCAGGATAATCCCTACGCCATTTCTCCTCCCATCCACACCATGATAAAACAATTTGAACCTGCCTCCGATACACCTAGCCTTGTTCACTTCTATCTGGTCTCTTGCACACACAATATACCAATCTTCCTTCTGTCCATCATATCAGCTAGCTCTCTCCCTATACCAGTCATACTGTCAACATTCAAAATTCCGACTCTCACTATCACAGTCCTAGCCTTTGCCTGCCTTCAAGCATGCCTTCCCCCTCTTCTCCTCCTTTGGACAACAGTAGCCCAATTTCTGCCAGCACCTTGTTGGCCAACAGTACTGGTGGCGGTCATTGTTAACCTGGGCCTCAACTGATCCAGTATGTATATCTGTACTGTTGTCCACATGTATGATTTGGCAAAATTTTATGCCGGGATGCCCTTCCTGACGCAACCCTCCCCATTTCTCCGGGCTTGGGATCAGCACAAAGAAATCCCCAGTGCATCCCCAGTGGCTGAGTTAGTTTTACTCAACAGTACAGTGATGAAAAAATATGCGTAAATATGTACCAGATGGGCCTCTGTAAAATTAATACTTAACTGGATTTGTGCACTGCATCACTTGTACTAATTCTCTCAGTTCATTTCACCTATACCTTATCTGAGAGGTTGACTTATTCACTAAATATTATCTAGAGTGCAGTTATTTGCTCATCACTGCCAAGCTTGTTTGTGCTATAGAAGGTAGACTAAATTAAAATTTTTACTTTTTCCTTATGGAGTGGACTTTAGTTCACTGCTAGGGACCAACTGTCTAGAGTGTGCAATGTCAAATGTCACACTGACAAGGATGATAGAAGAAAAGGTTCTGAAATAGATGAAACATTATAAAACAAGTAGTTAAAAATGTATATTTTGATGTTTCACCAGGTTGTTTGTCTTTCATCATAAACATATGTTCATTAAACATTATTATGTTCATACAAAAACAGGCATGCCTGAATTAGAACCCCAAAACACAACGGCATTCACTAGACACAGTTCAGATTCTTATTACTATGTGCCACACACATTATATATAAAGATAAGAAGGTACCTATACTCAATATGTCACATAATGTCAATTGATACTACAGGTGAAACAGAAAAAAATCTTAAACCTTGTCCTGTGTTATTTGCAGTTAGATGTGTGGATGGCTGTGATACTGGCAACAGGATAGATAGTCTATCCCCACACAATGTAAAATAAATCATTTGAACACTGTACCAGTTTGTCTCTATTTTTAAATACCATTCAAAGATCTATGCTTCTCTAGCAAAACTTCTATGTGCTTTGTCTTATCATTGATATGTTATTCAATGAGTAATCTACTTCCTGAGAATTGCAAACAGTTGTATTTTCAGGCAGAAATTGTTATAGTAAATAATTCATATCAATGTTAGGCATGTTCTTCTCCTAAGACAGTCAATTGCAGTCACAAAATTTCTTGTCAGTACCCTCTGTCTGACACACCCTAATTGATACTGCAGTCAGAGTAATCATTCACACTTGTAAGCATTTAGCAGGTAATACTTCTCATTGCTCACCTTGCACATGTATGGCATGTGCAAGCAGCTGTGTAGGTCCTTATTCTATGATTACATTCCTTGCACTTAAGGCAGGTTTAGGAAATTATGAATGCTAATGGGTTCACATTTCATTTGTATATTCATAGTGCTCACAGGGCTGAATCTGTAGCAAATCAAAGTAATCATGTAGGCAGGGAATGTGTATCATTACAGGGAAGACTGTTTATCCAGAGAGCTGCATGCTGCTAATTGTTTGCAAAGCATATTTCTAGTGACACAAGTAGCTTGAAGTAGAGATGAGTCTCTGGTTTTTTTACATAATGCTATATTTTAAACTTGATGATGGATTGCATTTCACAATGCACCCATAGCTTAGTAAATGCATTGTTTGACCCTTGCTAGTGGCATAGACATGTCTATCAAGCAGTTGTTACATTACAAAAGTTTAGGAAGAATGTAACATGACATTATGGAATATTTTATATGTCCATCTTTTAAATTATAGCAGAAGAGTGTTGTATTACTTTCTAGCAAGGTCAGGAGTTTAACATTTGTAGCCCATGAATCTGTTAAATATGTGTTATATAACTGGTTACCTTCCACACAAGTGGACAGCCAAGAACACTTTTGCCCATCTGTACTGGAAGAATGCGCACTGTGCATTGCTTTGTTTAATCCTGCAATGCACTTCTCAGTTACATGGTTGTTGTCCTCCATATGTGACCTGTATACATGATTTTCATTTCATTTACTTTTTGGAGGGTGGGGGCTGCATTTATTTGTGTATACTAATATGGAGCTTTACGTTTTTACTTATTTTGTATATTGATGTTGATTCTGACATGGGGGACAACAGCAGATAATATACTGCAGACTTTTCAAGTATTCAATACAATTCAATATTTTTCACTCACTTCCTTGGTGTCAGACTTGCCCTCATGTATTCTTCCCCACCAACACTCTGTACCAATGATGATGATTGTGCACTAGCCTTTGCACATTTTAAATGTATTTATGGTTCTATATTTGTGTGGGAAAGTAAAGTGCTTGATGCACATTATTGTGCAAAGTCCATAGATAGATATTTTCAATATCACAGTCATACATTCATACTGACATTGCTGCAAACAGGTCAAATGTCTCATCCTAGGGACATATAGCTAATTGAATATGGAACTAAGCAGCTAGCTTTTTTTCAAACAGATTCCACACTTAACCTTGAGCATCTAATGAGGATGGAAGAGGTGGCATATTTAATATTCTGCTTCCCTGTCTACCTGTTTTTTCTGTAAAAATTTCTGTGTCATACAGTCCATACTAAGTCAAACATGGTACAAAACCCTTCTTCTTTTGGTAGAGATCTGGCAACAGCAGCAGCAGCAACAACTTTAATTAGAACATGTTGCACAAACAACTTTCTAGTGGCAATAATAAATACTAATGTGTTCTTTCTACGTGTAATCATGGCTGCAATCCAAAGAGTTTTGGATTTATGGGCAAATGGCTACAAGTGTGCATGATTGCTTTGTAGCTTACTAAATAGGTCTGCCATGCTGGATTGGTTAATTGCCATGTAATTCAGCTAGTTATGCTTTTATTAGTACATTCTGCTGTTTACCTTCTGGGTCATCATACTGTTTCATTTCAGGGATTTGAGTATGTTGATGAAAATCTGATGATTTACCATGTCAAATGCTTTAGACAGGCCAATAAATAGTGCAGAGGAAAGGTTATTATGGTTGCGTTTTTTGTTTATGCAATCAGTAAAGGAAAGGAGGGCAGTGGTAGTGCTGTGTGAGGGTCTGAAACCATGTTAACAGCTGGAAAGTAAGTTATTTTGGGTTAAGTGGTCAATTAATTGCCTGTGGATGCATTTCTCCATGATCTTTGCCAAAGGAGAAAGAAGGGCAATGGAGTGTCCACCTTTATGGAGGAGGATAATATGAGAGACTTTCCATAAGCTAGGTATGTGACCTTCTGTAATAGTCCTATTGATCAGAATGGAAATGAGATATGCTATAGCTTTGGCTGATAGCTGTAGAAATTCAGCAGGTAGTCGGTCTGCTGAGGGAGAGCATGGTTTTAGTTTTTGTATAAGGGTTAGAATATATGTAGTTGGGACAGGTTGAAAATGAAAAGGAGGGGGTGAGGTTGAGTTATAGGAAGGTAATGTGAAGCTATTAGGTGATAGCTGACTAGTTGGTGTTTGGATAGTATTAGTAAAAAAGTGTATTGGCTGTATTTATGGGATTAATATGGTCAGTATTTTGATGGTTAGGTGTGGTGGATTGACCATGGTGGAGTAATTGGTTAATGCTAGTCCAAAATGTTTTGGGTTGTTTTGGTTAGTTTGTTGAAATTGTAGGTAGTAATTTCTTTTACCAGAGAGTATGGTTTTCTTAGTGTCATTTCTTAATTGTCTAAAGGTTTGTTCGTCAACAGGTCATTTAGTCATTCTCCATTTGGCCCAATATTTATTTCTAAGATGCATTTTGTGTTTGGTTTCTTTTGAAAGCCATGGGGCAGACTTGGTTTTAATTCTAGTTAATCTGGTTGGTGGTTAAGAATGGCAAGGAAGTTAGAGTTAAAGTATTTGATGGCTTCTTCTAAAGGGATGGGTCTTAAGGGAGACCAGTTGCAAGCTCTTTGTTCCTTTTCGAATAGCTCATTGTTAAAGTTCTTTTTGGATCTGATATTTCTGACAGATGGAGTGGGAGTATGGGCTTTATGTCTGATAATATAGACAAGTGAGTGGTCACTTATATCATCAGGGAGGATTCCAGAATCATAATTGTGAGGGTGATGGTTTATGAGAATCCAGTCTAATATGCTTGCTTTCTTATTAGCTGTATTGATCCTGGTGGGGGATGTAATGGTTTGAGAAAACCCATATAGGTTAATGTGAGTGGTAGGGAGGTTGCTACAATAGCAGTTCCAATCAATGTTTATATCTCCTAGGATTATGGTTTCTTGGGGCAGGTGTTGGGATAGCCAGCAAAGGATATTTTCCATGGTGGCAATGTTATTACCAGGAGGAAGATACATACAGATAATATAGATGGATTTGGCATTGTTAAGATGAAGTTTGGAGATGAGAATTTCTGCATTGTAATCAAGAGGTAGTTTACAGTCATAAGTGGTTAACATTAATCCAGATTTAAATAGAATGGCTACCCCACCACCCTTCTTGGCTACTCGGTCGAGTCTTAGCATGTTATATCCAGGTGGAAGGATTTCATTGTCTTTGGTTGCAGGTTTTAACCATGTTTCTTTTAAGCAGAAGATATCAAAGGAATAGACTTCTACTAGAGCTTGGAGTTGAGATACTTTGTTGTTAATGCTACATATATTAAGATGGGCTACTTGGAGGGAGTTAGATGGTTTACTAAGGGAATCAATAGGTGAGTGATTTTGGCTATGGAGAGTGCTAGGAGTTTTTGTTGGGCCTGGGTTAGGGTGCATGTCACCATCCTTTAATGAGAGTAGTAATCCTATGTAGCTTGGGTTAGGGAATTTGCTGTATAGAAGTAGGGTTTTCCTGAGATTAAGAGTATTATATTTAATATGTAATATTCTATGATACTTTGCAAGTAGGTAATAGGGTGAATATGTTATATTAGCATGGATATAAAGGAGTGGTAGGGATAGAACATTGGTCTCCTTATTAGGATAGTGAGGGTGTGGATGTAGTGGGTATTCATAGGAGGTGAGTAAGTAGACAACGGTTAGAGGAAGAAGTAGTAATAGTGTGAATAAAAGTAGGGCATATAATGGGGTGGGTGGTTTATACATTGTAATAATTTACTATTGGATGTGTGTAGGTAGAATTTGGAAGTATAAAGGGTGAGGATAGGGAATTGTGAAGGTTGTGGTAAGATAGAAGGGAGTGTTAAGAGAAAGAAGATATGAGAGAAGATGAACAGTGATAAAGTGTACAGAGAGTAATGGGAAGAGGAAGAGGTATGGTTAGTAATTCTAAGAGTAATTGGAAGAGGAAGAAGTGTGGTTTAGTAAGTATAAGAGTAGGACCCCTGGGGGTGGGTGAGAATTGGGGGGTAGGGAGGGGAGCAGAGTGAGCCTGCAGGGCGAACGGAGCAGGTAGAGACAAATACAGATGCAGTTATAAAAAACAATCAGCAGGACTGATTCCAGAAGGTAAGTTGGAAAAGACAGATGTGGGAAAAGGATAGTGAGAACTGAGCCTAGAAAAGGTGGATGTAGACAGTACAAGTAGAGGATAAAGTGAGAGGACTGAATAGCAGTTAAGGGAACACAGGAGAAATTAAAGTAAGTATCTGGGCATAAGAGTGTATGGCTGGGGTAAGGGAGTCACCTAGTGGACAGGTCTAATATTGCAAGACTGATATGAGAGGGAGTTATACAGCAAGGAAAAAGATTGCTAGACAAAAGGAATTTCTATAGAGGATGGGGGAGAGAGTGTGTGAAGGTACAGAAGGGGGAGTAGAGGCTGCAGGCTGTCCTAGCTCAGGACTTTCTCTAACCCTGTAGTAGAGGTACAATAGTAGAAAGTCTTTCAGTCAGGAATTATTCAACAAACATACTTTTACTGGTGTCCTTGAGAGAGGGATTGTAGGGTAGTGATTCAGTGAGGTAAACCACCGATAATTGGAGAAGGTCCTTTATATTCCTATAGACTAGTGCAGGAAGCACAAGATGAGCAGGTAACTTAAGGAGGCAAGAGAGAGAAGGTACGGATGAGAAACAGTAGTTATCACATAGCAAGGTATGATTGCTCAAACATTACACTAATCATTCAGAGACAACTATGCCCATTGTTGTGCTTAATATACTCCACACAGAATATAGTTAACTTATTTAACATTCATTATATATAGTTATGCTGCACCTTCTGTTTTGCAACTTGGCAGTTACAGTTTATGTTCAGTTGTTAATAACAAATCTGTGAAAAAAGTTATTCTGACCCCCTCAGTAAAACAACATGTAAGTTGGATTCAAACCCTGCATTACTTCTGATGTTACTCCGAACTTACAGCATTAATACTTTGGATCACAGAGCAAATTACATAATAGGTCTATTTTCAGCATTCAGTACTATTCAGAGCACAGACATCGATGTTCTCCATACTGAGAAGGGCCTCGAGTGCGTGCATTTTGAGATTTAGACTTCTGGCATTGAGCAGCATTACCCTCAGTTTCTTCCCATTTTTGTTTTCTAGGGTGGTAGGTTTAGAATTTGAGCCTTGCCTAAAAAAGGCACTATGGGGGTGGCAAGAGCCTTAGCCAATATCCGGAATCCCAGGGGTGACAGGTGCAAGCCGTCCCTTGCGAAGCAGCGTGGCTTGTCAAGCATGTCATCCCAGGCAGACAGACACTGGATCCCCTTTGAATGACACCAGACATTAAGCCAATTGTTAAAGCTGATCATCTTGTCTCTATATTGTGGCATCATACTTGGTGAAGGAAGGATACTGCTCAGGGTTAGGGTCATACCTGCCTGGGCTACATAATCAGAGAGCTCCTCTATGTCTCTTTTCATGTAGTCCAGGGAGGTATGTCTCAGGTCGTTCACACCAGCATGGACAATGACTGTGTCATATTTGTACTTGCCGTGGAGTGACCCGAGTGCTTGTGTTATGTGGCAGATTCTAGCGCCCGATAGGCAGCTTACTGTGACCCTCTCCTTGTTCAGCCTGGTGAGTGGGACGTCAGTGTGTCTGACTATGGAGTCACCTATGACAAGTATGTTTGGTGTTGTATTTGGCCTTAAGGGCTGTGACTGCTTTACACACTGCTTTTGTGGTTTATGTGTTGCTTGTGGGGTGTCTTGAGGTAGCAGTTGTTTGGGTGTCTGCTTTGGAGGCCTCTGCTGTTTAGGTAAATTTTTACTCAGAGCCTCTGAGTATGTCTTTGTGTGTTTATGTGTTTGATTCAGTGGAGTGGTAGCATTATGTGAGGCTGGTTTTGTGGAGTGTGTAGTTGCCTTCTCCTCCTGTCTGGTCTTGCCAGTCCTGAGTTGAGAGAGCTCAGCCTCCAGTTTGGCTAAATAGCTGCATCTCGCAAGTATTTGTGGTATGTGGGAGGAGGAGAGGGTTGTCTGTGTACATGAGGCAGTTATAACATTGCCTCAAGATTCCCAGATTCACCAGCTGGACCGGAGAGGAGATTGACAACTGACCTTTGGACATGCTAGAATAATATTGGGAAATCCTTAATTGAAAACAAGGGCCAGTGGGGAGTGAGGGTGTAGTGCTTTTAATTTTTAGTGCTGACTTATATAATTGCTTTAGTGAGCAAGTGCCAGGTAACTTGAGTGCAATGTGTTACAAGTAACTAAATGCAAAAACGACAAACAGTAACTTTCTTTCAAGTGAAACAAGGAAATAAGTACAGTAAGCAATGCAGATATCACTAGTGATCCACAGAAGCGCTGAGAAGTTGCGTATTAGGTGGAATTAGCTTCCAGGGAAATAACAAGCAAACAAACAACAAGCATATAAACAAAGATAAACCAGAGTGTGTTCTTCCTTTTTGTCTGTGACAATTAATCATTTTTAATGTGTTTGTAACACACTTGCATTTATAACGTGTCTTTATCTTGAATGTTTCTGTATGTATGTATGTTTAAGTTTTATGTAGCTGATATGACTTACTGTATTTATTTAGAGTCATTTACCTCTTAGGAATATTTGGTTTACCTCCATTTGGTCATGTGTCCATTATCTGACATGCATTCCACTGAAAGGACAACAGATAAAAAATGCAATGCTGACTCATAGAGGTTCGAATGGCTATAACGTGAATGCACTATGCCATTCAAACACATGAACAAATGTTGAAAATGGTTTTCCATCAAACTGTTTTTGACATTTGTCCTCAGAAATGTTCCATAATTCACTATGTCGAGTCATGCAAATGCACAATCGCACATACCATTTTCACCCAAATGGAGGTAAACTGAATATTTATATAAAAGTGGTCTAAAGTCACTCGATGTAATCACAAACTTTGTTGTAAACCCATTCTCCATGAAACATCTTCTGTAAGTGTACATCCATGTAGCAAGAATGTTAAACACTTACGTAGTCATGAACTACTGCTAGTGAGTCACATTTACAAGCCATTAGCTAGCACCACTTCCAAATATTCACTCTCGTTCTGCTAGGGCATGTCCATGCCATCATGTAACTCTTCACACCATGTGTACTTAACCAATACTTCAAACAGATTGAGAGATTCAGCAATGAAAATGTGTTGAAACCTGATTTACATATTTAATAGGCTCAGGGGGGTTAATCTACATTATATAAGCAGAATCTGGGGCTAAGGAACATTTATTACAGTAGGGAACACTGCTTGGATTCACCAACTTAAGATACTGCTGTTTTACTAAGTTAAAATGCAATCACATTATGTTTGGCAAACTTCATTACAAAGCCTATCAAGTTTTGTTATGTTCTTTACAAGTGATACTTATAGTTATGATTTAATTATTGTTTTCCTAGAAAACTGAAAGTGATGTCTACACTTTGCTTACTTTTGTTGCTATAGAAGGTATAACATTTGTTATTGCAACAATCCATATCCTGTGTTTATGGAAACATTTCTCTAAGAACCCATTTCTAACTTAGTAAAAGTAGCAATGTTAAATTGACATTAAAGAAAATGTTCTGTGGTAAGGATGTTGTATTTGCCTAACATAAACCACTGTTATCTGTTTAGAAGTTTTTTCTTCTTGACATACCTGCTTGCTGGGGTTAGTGTGGTTATTTATAGAGAGACTTTCATTTTTACATAACTGAGTGCTGTCTGGAATTTTCAATATTCTTTTGATAAGGAAGGTTTAACAGTTGCTCTTACAATGTCTATTGACTTGAATTTCATACAAAATTGTTGTTTTGCCCACATGCCCTTAGGATTGTTAGCAAATGTCTGAATACGGAAATGCTACTTTATTTTAAAATTGTAATTTCATACACTTGTTTCATTTCTAATGCTATTATATATTTTAGACATTAACACCTTTATTTCCCTTTATTCAGTATTGTTATTGCTGGGGAGTGGGGATTTACAGCTATATATTAGATGTGTGTATTCGTATACATCACTTATGTACAAGATTTTAATAATAATGCCTGCTTAAATGCATATTTGTTATCTGCCTGTGGTAGACCATATTGCGAGCATGCAGCCCCTGCTGATTTGTCTGATATATTTTATTTATTTGTAGTCCCATACAAGCATATTGCACCTAAATAATCTGGGCCATATTATCCTGCATTCTCAGATTCTGAGAATGAGATTATAGTCCAGGCCCTTTATCAACATGGCTCATGCATCTTAGTGATGACTGCAGGTGACAGATCCTTCCATGACTATATCTGGTGGCAGGTGGTCAATGATGTGAATGCTGTTGGTGGCCATGCCCATGATTACCCATCAGTCAGACACCAGGTGAGTGGTATGATCACCAAAGCAAAAAAGAGAGCCAGTGCAGTTGCACAGGAAAGGAGAGCTAATGGGAGCAGTCCTTCTACTGAACCGCTTCTCCCTGAAACAGAGGAGTTCCTGTCAAATGTAAGGTATTCAGCCAGCTCAGAGGAGTTGCCCAGTTCCATGATGCATGTGGGTGCAGAGGTGAAAGACAACCAAAGGGGATCTACTGTTGATGCTCTAGGTATGCCATTCAAATAGACAGATAGATAGATAGATAGATAGATAGATAGATAGATAGATAGATAGATAGATAGATAGATAGATTTTATAAAACTGATTTTTAGAGTTATAAATAAGCCATCTTTCATGTATCATCTTCTACTATTTAATACTTACCATACCCCTAGCCATCTCCATTTTGTTTTTCTAGGTACATCTATTTCTGTGGTACCATGGCCACCAACAATGGATATGGACATAACTTTTTAGTTGTATTCATTTGTGTATTGATCTTTAAATCTACCTTACTATAATTTTTACTTGTACTTGCATCTCATATTGCTTTACTCAGCAATGTCTTTTCACTTTTTTTTGCACTTCTCTTTTTGTTGTATTTTATTACTATAATTACAGGTGAGTCTGCCATGGGCATGATGGAGCTCCTAATGCCTGATGTTGAAGTACCAGTAGCCTCTAACATTGATGGCTGTGATGAAGAGGCACAATTTGGAGTTGCAGAGTGTATGTCTGACACTGAGGTTGTGGCTCCCAGATCCCCTCCCCAGAGACTGCATATGGGCAGTACGGCTACACATACCTATGACACAAAGCCCTCAAAGAAAGGATAGGTTGAAGAGAAGATGGTTGGTCAGGGTAGTGCGGTTGTACCAGTTGCTGAACTGGTGGAGTCTCTCTCTAGCCAGAGTGATAGTGAAGTACCACACTGAAATGTCTGTAGAGGTGCTCAGAGGAGGCATGCTTGCCATCCTTCCCCTAATGTTGGTATGTCAGTAGGCATCACTGAACATATGCTCAGGGTCATCAGGAAAGCACAAGAAAATTCCATCAGGGCCTCAGAAGAGATAGTCAGAGCATTGCATGTCATGCATTCTCTCATGTGAGACTGACTGAACTGAGTGGGTGAGTCCTTGAATGAGATGAATGACACACTGGATTGTGCAGGATCTAGAATGGAATGTCTGTTAGGGGAGTGGTCAGCATCTACATGGCTGAAGAGCTACTGCATTGTTAGATGTTAGCCAATGTGACTGTGCTAGATCCCATTCCTGCATTGGTACAACTTTCACTGCTCCGTCAGTGATTGAAGTGTCCATACTCAAATATGGCAGACCACGTGGTCATGGACATAGTTGTGATGAAAGTACATTCAGGTAACATCCAGACATCTAGCCAAAATCATGAAATTAGTAGTGCATCTTCTGGCAGAGGTAGTTCACATGGTCATGGATTGGTGAATGAAATCCTCTACCATGCATGATTCACACCTGTCCAGGATGCCAGAGCATAGCTAGCACAAGGCTGTGATCCCACAGACCCATACACATTACACCTCAACTTTCCCATGCCTCCTGACACACACACACACACACACACACACACACACACACACACACACACACACACACACACACACACACACACTCATTAATACTGTCTTCTATATATCTGTTGCTACCAGTCCTGACAATGCATACTTGCTGTTAACCTGATTTCTGACAAACACAGATACATGCACTTCTTTGATGTCAGGCTGTCCCTCCTGTAACTCCAACCCCCACCCTGTGCAAGTGATGATGACTGTGCCCTGCCCTTTGTACATTTTTTGTGACTTAGGGATGACTCTGTCTGATGCACAGAGTGGATAGCTAATGCTTGCTTAGTGAGATGCCTGCTTTCATACAAAGTATTGTACTGAACTGCACTTTTTTGTTATTCTGCTGACGTTTAGCTGAATGTTATTTAGTTTGTGCTGATAATTGCAGTTGTAATAGTGTTAGTAGTAATACAGCCCTATTAATTATGATTTACTGCTTATTCAGCACCTTATGCAGATGATGCTAAGATTGCCTGGTCATTGTAAGGGTGTCTAACTTGAGCAACATTTATGCATGATGCAGAGTAGTGAGCAGGCAAAGCATATATGTTAGAGCGGGTCTACTTTGTATTATCAAAATGTCACTTATCTGAAAATCACAACCACAACATGACTTAGCTCTAGGAAACTAACCACTTGGCCACCATGGTGAACTTTACCCTTTTCCCCACTATAGTGTGATCTCGAAGTTGAGATAGTTGGGGGGTGTTGTGGTGAAGCTCCCCACTTGGGTGGGTTTGATTTGCTTCCATTCGATTTTTTTTTTTTTTGTGGTGGCCAAGTGGTTAGTTTCCCAGAGTAAAATTCTGGTGATTCGGGTTATCATTAAAATAAAAATTTCGGCAAAGTTGTGTTGTGGATTTGATTTTTGGGTAAGTGACATTTTGATAATAACAGGTAACTTTTTGGAGGTTGTTTTGACATGGACCTGCTTTGGCTTGATGCACAGGCTGTATACATGTGCTGTGAAAAGCCATTTTGTATAAGTTTTAATAGATTACTTGTTTTAATTTATTTATGTTGCATGCATCACTCATGAGTAACTGCTAACATTCTTGTACAGCTGAACAGTGTTTTATCTTAGTGAGATACAAAACTTGCTCAGGAAGGTAAATTATTTATATCTTTCTTTTACAGCTTCAAAATGTACCTAGGTTAATGCTGCTGTTGCTTCTACTGGTACACACTGTCTCTTTTGGGGCTGAGCCTGTCTAATTCTCACAGAACACAACCATTTCATGGGTAAGTAAAGGCTGATCATTTTGCATGCATCACTGCTACAATTTGTATGTGCTTAGCTTAAGTTTTCAGTTAGGTAGTGAGTGTGTTCTATTCCCTGCCTCTTTGCCAGGGCCTTAGCATATTGAACACAGTCCATCTGCCAGGATTGTCTCCAGCTCTGGTTCTTCATCAGACTCTCCATCTGTGTTTGCTTGCCCTGCTGGCTCTGCCTGTGGTGCTAGAAACTGTGGTCCTTGACCTTGTTGTCCCTTTTGAAAATGTTTCCTAACAATAATATTATGTAACATGGCACAAACTGACAATATTTTGGTTAAAGTGGGTGGGATACACTGCAGGGCACCTCCAGATGTATCTAGACACCAGATACATGACTTGAGCAGAACAAAATAAGCTCAATAATATTCTGAGTTTGAGCATGTACATCTTTGGAGATTGCTCTGTGGGGTTGTGTGTGGGTTTCTCTTGGGTGTTATGAGCCAAGGTTCCAATGCATAACCTGCATTCTATAGCTGATACCCTTGAGAAAAGTTACCCCCTAGCATGTCTTAGAATAAGTTCACAGGTGTACCACATGTAGGAGTCATGGAAACTGCCAGGGTTACCTGCACACACATTATAGATAGCTCCTTGGGCATCACAGACCACCTGACAAATTTACAGTGCGATTGCATTTTCTGTTAACATACCTCCTTCCCTCTTCACAAGGTGAGCTTTTATTTCTATATGTGTGCAGTTTATTGTCCCCAGAACTTCAGGGAAATGTGCTATGACATAGAAATGCTGCATGGTGGCAGCTCTCTCAAATGGGGTACATGAAAACCAGATATGCTCCCTTACATGTTTCAACATTGTATTGAAAGAATGGTGCAATATTCTTGAGGCTGAAGCCCGTGACATTCCTAATATGTTCCCTGTCAGTCTCTGAAATGTGCCTGTAGCTAGTAAACATACCGCTGTCCATACCTTGGTTTCCCCTAGAATGGGTTCTCCATGACATCCCTGGGGCATCAGAAGATGGTAGCAGTTGTTGTCTATTTGATCTAAGGTATCTCTGTCCATCCTGTAGTTCTCTATTAATTAAGTATCAAGAAGTCCATGAAATGTCAAATGTGGTTTAAATGTTTCCCCTTCTAGGATGATTTCTGGTAGCAGTAGCACCTTGCATTAAAGCTTGTTGTACGTGCAGCTTAATGAGAGCAGCAGCAACTCCTAACATTTTTTTCTAAGTGTCTTCATGGCTGTACTCCGAAGAGCATTGCAACTGAGAACAAAAGGGAGAATGACATGTAAGAGCAGCTACTACACATTCCTGAATCTCTCCTCCATGTTGATTTCCTTTATTAGCATGTCAGTCACCTACTTATTCCTTCATTAGTATATTATGCCAGTTAACCTTGTTTTGCAGACAGATGTTGAACTGTTTAATGAATCCCAAACAGAAAAAACGTATCACTGTTCATGGCGTACATGAGCTTAGCATGAAGTGCAGGTGCTCCTGAATCCTGACCCTTAACATTTTCTGACCCTAGAGATATTCTTCTTCTCACTGGAAATTAAACCAATTAAGTTATTTTTAGAAAAAAAATAATTGGCTATCAAGATAAAACATGTCAGTGATTTACAGATTACAGGTAGTCAAATAATTCTGAATTTAGTTGCAGTCTGCAAACAATGATGAATACCATTTATTTTAATGCTGTATATTATGCAAAAGTGAATATCTGTTTATATTTATTTTCAGTAGAAATCAAATATCTTATTGTTACTTTTGTAAATACATAAATATTGATCTGTATTATCATACCTTTACCTACTGCATACTCTTCTCACTGTAAATGTACTATGTTGACATGCTACTTTAATTTTACTAAAGCTGTACAACTTGTCCTACTATTTGGTCCAGGTCGTGGCTGAGAAAGTTCAAATGATTAGTCGTCCTATCTGGTTAACAAATTAAAATAAGTAAATAAATAAAAATGTTGGAAAAATTCTACATGGATTTAGCACAGCTCATTATTCTTAGTTAGAGATGAAATTGTTTTTTTAACTTTAATGAAGTTCACTGCAGTGGCAATCACATGGAAACATCACATGTGGATACCAATCTGATGTCTCAGTCAACAGATTGCAATATTTAAGAATCCATTTTTTAATTTTTTTCACTTTGAGAAAGGGTGTTCTATGAGAGACTACAGCAGTTAAGTATACAGCTGGCAAATAAGATGAAGTGTTGCAACTAACTGCAAATACTTTAATAGCACAAGCACACGAGTACCATGAATACCATCAGATGTACTGACAAATATGGGTACACTGACTACATAACAAAGTCAGTAACTTGGAATATGGATATTAGTCTGCTGATCTAAGGCTAAATTATTGCCTGAAGGAAAAGGAGGATGTAAGCATCTGCAGTTCGTACAAGATGAGCTGATTATACTTTTGCAGGTAATCACACTCTGGATTTTGAAAAATCCAATAGGATTACTTCTGTGGTGAAGAACATTAAACTGCAAACAAATACCTTTATTTTTGAGATGCTTGATTATAATGGCATGAAAGCTATACACAAAAAAGCAAGACAGTTGAGTTTTGTTTAAATGATCATGGAGTTCTCTGAATGGAGCACCCAGGATAACAGTAATGCCTCATTTCTTAAAAGCCAGCTATTTGTACCTGTAATAAAATTGTTTAAAATGCTGGATATCATCACACAGCTTATGTAATCTGTGCATCTAAGTATTCTAAATGATGGCCAAATGCTTCCATTTGACTTTCACACAAGAACCAAATTCTATGTTAGGAAGCTGGCAGCAAAGAGGGAAATGAGTCAGAGAGTGTCTGACAAAAAAATGAAACTCCTTCAAAGACAACCATGATGTGGTAAACTCCAGATGGAAAGTTATACCTTTACCTGTGAAGCAATGGAAATCACCAAATAGAAAATGAATCAGAAGATGTACAATACCCAAGGCTGACACCTTCCCATCTCCTATAAAAGCATCCATGAGGACACAGTTAAATCAAACGTCCACATTTAATGCAAATAGTTTTGATCCAAAAGAGGATATTGAAATCTGACCAAGAGTCTAAGGATTATTCTAGTTTTGCAATGCCTGATCCTGCAGTTCAAGATCTGGAGCAAACATTCATTTTGATGAGTAGAAATAATGAAAACTGTAGTTGTGGTTTCAAGTGGCATAATAGTTTTGACTGCCTCCCCACTATTAATGCAACCAGTTTTTTTGTTTCTGCTTATCCTTACATAGCTGTTTTTATATAGCCTCATAAGTATGTAGTACCGACATATTGATATGACTTTTAACAGCTTGTGTCTTTCAAAAATAGAACTAGAATATGGGGTATAGTGCATATATTTTTCTAAGCATGCTATTTGTTTAAGGTAATTGATGTTTCCCCAGTAACATCTCCTTGAAGACTAATAGCCTAGATCACAAGAAATACATTATAGCCAGATGTTAACCAGATGCAGTGTGGATTTTCAGAGGAAGTAACATGCAAGGAGATGTTATACATTGTGTTCATCTAGTTGCTAGTTCTCTTATGTGATGAATCAGGAGGGGGAGGAAGTACATGTACCTCTGCTTATTAACTGTAGAAACATTTTTTTGTAGTTTGTTCAACCACTTACTTTGGAAAGCATGTAATAATTGGATGTTCATAGTTGGGGAATGCTTATTTATGTGCATGTGTGGTGCCTTCTCATGCACAGTGATGGATGCATTATACAAAACAATATCTGTGCTGTTAAAATAGATAATTGCTAGTCCACTGGATTACCTTATCCCACCATGGAATGTACATGTACATAATGAGGTCTTTCTTTTGTCTTTCATTTATTGAGCTGCATGTGATACTAGAGTCACTTATCACTTCTATATAGCTTCCAGTTACTGTATAAAATGCACTTATCAGAGTAATTGTTTCAGAGCCAGGACATGCTTGGAGGATAGTTATTTGTGTTACACTGCCAGATTTAAAAAAAACTTCCATACCCTGTCTGTGTTTCTTGTGAGACCTTTACTGTAAAGCACCTTTTATCTATAAGTAAGAGATATTGTAAACAGTTATTTAAGGGATTTAGTTACATTTGTTTGGATGCTAAGGGCTGATTATGACCATTAAATCAATTTATTAATACTGGGTGTTTCCTACCATGGAGAACATACCATGCATTCTTTGAAGGATAAACAGGTGGGGGGGTTATTGCTGCATAATGACTTTTTATAGGTTCATGTGTTCATAGGCGAGTACCAGGCTAGTTGCCCTTGTGGGCCATTTTAAGACTAGTCAGTTTCCCGTTTTCAGCTCATTTGGTTAGAGACTGACCATACCCATCTCAAGGTCTATAATTATACATTACCTCTAACGACAATAACTGAGATCATATCATAAATAATTTCAGGGGACCCATAGATGGTACAAAGCATTTAGGGACTGCCACTGTCTATTAGTAGTATAGGGGGCAGTCCTGGGGTAAATTTTCTGTTTCCAATCCATAGAGCCAAGTTGCATTTAAATATGGACAGGGATGAACTTTCTTTTATGTGGATTGGTAGTCTTTTCCAGAACTTGTCTCTCCAAACTGTTCTGCTGATGTTGCAGAAGAGGTTTAGGTCCCTAGATCAAGTATGTCTGATGCTATTTTTGACATACTGATGTGAAGTAAATGCATGAGTATTGGGTTGAAGGATGCCTTCTATGCCAGAAATAGGTCATCTCTTAACAGTCTGTAGGATACATCAATGTCTTCCAGGGTGAGAAGGGCTTGTAGGGAGTGGAGTTTCTTGTTCAGGCTCAAGGTATTGATCAATAACAGCTTCTTATTTTCCTTGTTTTGTTATGTTGACAAATTTATCAGTTTGGCATTGCCGAACAAATGCACAAGGGGCGTGGACAATATCTTTGCCAATAATTAAAACCAAAGATGAGAGAGATGCAGGCCATCCTTTGCGAAACAGTGCAGTTTGCTGATCATATCCTTCCAGGCTGAGAAACATTGGACCCCCCTTGAATGCATAAAAAACTAAGGCAATTACTGAAGTCAACTATTTTTTGCTCATATTCCAGCATCATCCTTGGTGAAAGAAGAATGCTAGGTTTATACCTGCCTTGGACACATAGTCTGAAAGTTCAATCATGTCTCTTTTTGTATAGTCCAGGGTGGTACACCCAAAGTTATTGGCACCAACATCAGTTATGGCAGAGTCAAACTGGTACTCATTGTTCAGGGCTTGAATGCATATGTGATCTGCTGGATCCTGGAACCAGACAAGTAACTAGCCATTATCCTTTCCTTGCTCAATCTGGTAAGAGGCACGTCTGTATGTCTTAGAATGGAATCACCTATAACAAGAATCTTTTGGGTGGGTTGGTGCCTGTGTTACAGGCTCAGTATCTGTGACTTTGGGACTCCTTGTGCTATGTGAGGAGGTAAGCTTAACTTGCTGAGTGTGCTTTGTGCCTGTGTTGTGTTTTGGCTGTCTTTAAGGTTTAGGCAAGTTAATCTTTAGAACCCCAGCATATGATGGACTATCTGCATTGTGATGGCCTTGAAGAGGTGTGATGTTTGGTAAACTACTGACAATTTTGGTGTCTCAGTTTACTGTGCGTGAGATTTTTTGCTTCCAATGGTATTATATATGTGTATCTGTCACACACTGTGTTATGCTGTTTGAGCAATAGATGATTGTCAAGCAGCATGAGACCAATTTTTACACTGTCTCAAGGTACCGATCTCAATCAGGTTGGCTAGAGAAGTTGTGAAGCAATGACTCTGGGGGCAGGGCTAACTGTAACTGCTTGGAGTTTAGTTTTAGGATAAGGTTTGGATGGACTTGCTACTGAGTACTTAAAGTTAAATACAAAGCAACTAGCCTGGAAGCATTCTTCTGCCACCAGCAAGAACCAGTAAACTAATTATAGTAAAAAAAAAAAAAAAAACTTACTAATTTCATACGGAAATCAGTACAAGCAGTATTAGCCCACTCAATATAAACAAAATGATACTTATGTGTTTATTGTCAACAGTCATTTAGCAGTGAGAGGGACGAAATTATGTTGTCAAATTATCATAAGGGGCAAGCAACATCAGATACACTGGGTTTAAGAAACCAACTACAATAGAGTGAGAGGTAAGGAAAAACAATTAAACCCTTATCCCTGAGCTGACTGGCCTGGAACTGATTAAATCCAAAGACAAGCCGTAAACTAGCCTGACATACATTCAGTACATAAAAATGAAACTAGGGTATAACACCATTTAAACAACAAAATGCAGATCAACTATGTCCTGGAATCACTAATTTAGGCTTAAAGGTCTTAGCTAAATCAGATACAGACTGTTAAAATGAATTTAAACATGGATCAAGAAAAGAAAACACTTCTCTGTCTTTGTGTAATGGAACTATTGCAATGTAACAGTAATTTATAAGACCACAGCACACAGCAGCATTGGAATTCATAGACCCCTTACAATGCCTTTTTATATTTTTAATACACAAGTAGTAGTGACACAGTTTTGTAGTCATCAGTTGGTCAGTTCTTTCTGGATTAGAAAAACTAGGTAGAAATGTATTTGTGATCTTATTTGTTAAAGGTTAAATGTTGCATGTTTGCAGCTTCTGTGAGACAAGAACAAGATGAAGATCGCTTTATCTGCTCTCTGCTTGATCAAACTTGAACTTGGATTTTAGGACTATTGCAGGTTATTTTCACTGCAGCCTTATACTGTCTTAGTGAGTAAATTGCATTTTATAAAGGAAAGTATTTCAACAGGAATATGTTAATGCTTTACAGTCTACAGTATGATCTGTTGTTTCCCCCTTCCTTTTTTGTCTCTGGTAGCTATGTTATTGTTGTTCTTGTCAGTTATTATCATGTGGGTATTTGAGCAGGACTGACATTCAAAGACAGCAACACACAACAACAAAAATGTCTTCTGGCCTCTCAGAATATGAAAAGGTGCAGGTGCAGTCTGTAAATTCAGATTTGTTTTTGATGTTTTCATGAGGTTGCATGCGCATGTAGTATTATTACAGGAAACCAAACTTAGAAAAAAATGACACTGTAACATCGCTTTAAGTACTAGAAGGGCTGGTCAGTGTACAGATCAGCTGCATTATCTAAAAGAAAGGTCACAGCTTTCATGCATAAATCCATAAATTGGGGCATGATAATCACTGAGGATCAGGGGGGAGATAGGTTACTGCAATTGAACAGATGTCATATAGGAAACTCCTGTTAGGAAGATTTATATATCTAGCAAGTATACAGTGAAACCACTGTGAGAAATATTCAATGTTCATGAAAGTCTGAGTGTGGATCAATGTCCCTTAATAACAGGAGGATACCTTGATGCTGTTTTTAATCCTACCCTTGGATTACCACATTTATTTAGGGAATCCTCAGAAACTATCCATCCCACAGAGTCCGACTATTCCTTCCAAGATACAATGAAAGGGATTGTAAGTCTTCTTGGCTTGTGGTTATTAAGTGATGAGTTAGTTCCCAAGTCTTCCTTTTTTTTTTTTCAATAATAATTCTTTATTTTTCTTTTTATTCTAAATGTTAATACAATACTACAACCTATTTACAATATATACATGAATGCTTTCAACAGTTACATAGAGTCATTATACATAACTATACACTTCTAAATAGATATTACAGAGAGAAAAAAAAAATAAAAGAATAAAAAATCTAGTATCAGTATAATACTTATCTATAGACAACTCGATAGTTAGTCTGTACTTCCCGGAGAAAAGTGGAATTGAACCTTAAGCTAAGACAATGTTAAAGATTTGCTCCCATATGTTTGTATTATTTACACTTTTCTTATGATCACTAATTAATAATTTATGTGCTAAGATATGTTTTATCGCTACACTCTTGAAATTTTCCCATGAAGTCTGGATGGGTCCAGCCAATTTGTAGCTATAGATAGCGTCATTAACAAAAAGATATTTACGAGTATGATCCTTTAGGATCTATCCAAATTAGTTGGTGGAATATGCAGAATCATAAACTCCCAAGAAAGTGTAGACTGTTGATATCCCATTTTTTGTAGTTGGAATTTCAAAGAATTCCAGAGTTTAAAAATACATTTACAACTCCAGAACATGTGTAAAAGGTCAGCCGTTTGATCTATACAATATGGGCATTTGGGTGATTTTTTTTAATTAAATTTATGTAAAGTGAGACGCGTATAATACGCATTATTAAATATCATCAACTGAGTAAATAATAACTTTTGAAGGGACACTGATTTTAAGGTTAAGTTAATTGCTCTCACTATTTTACTATCCTCAATCGTTAACAATTTCTCCTTCCAGTATTTCGATAAAAGTATTTGGTTATTGTATTTCACCTCTTTCATCAAACTATATGACACTGTTATATATTTACATTCCTGTGTTAAGGTTTGCCATAAGTTTAGGCAAATGTTTAAATCTTCTTCTTTAATTTTAAAATTCCTATTACTAAAATAGCTTATTGATAAGTCCTTTAACTGTCTTATTATAATTAAATACGAGTTAGGGAGATCCATCTCTCTTAGTATGTTATGTATTGAGAATCCTAGAAAGGGATATAAATCAAATATGGTTAAATTACTTATAAGTGGGAATTTCTTAAGGTCTTTCAACTGATTACCAATTTTCAAATTCGGATTTTTGTGAAATGGTTGAAAAATCATCATATATTGTAAAAGATTTAGTGAGTTAAACAGACTTTGTACTGATATTATATATATTTTGATATGCTCCATCAATACGTACATTTTAAGGGTATCTTTGTTTAAAAAAGGTAATGCCTTACAATTAATACCCAGACCAGCAACATGTTTATGATTTAGAATCAACCACTTAGGAGCCCATTTTGAATTGATCTTATCAAAGTTAGCTACTCTTAAAATTCTATTAGCGTTTTTTATTATTAAATAATATGTTTCAAAATTCGGTAGTTCCAACCCCCTGCCCCTATTTTTCAGAGTCATCAGTTTGTCATAAGATATCCTAACTTTTCTAGGTTCCCATACAAATCTAGCTAATTCTGTATGAAGTTGTTTGAAGAATTTCCTGGAAATTTGAACTTGAGTAGCTCTAAAGGTATATAGTATTCTGGGGAGTATGTTCATTTTAATAATTGAGGTCTTTGCCATTATTGGTAATGTCAGATTATCCCATCTTTTTAAATCAGATATTATCTGTTCCCAAATTAACTTAACATTATTTACGTAAAAGTCTCTATTATCTGTTGAAAAAACAACCCCTAAATATTTTATTTTTTCTTCGGATTTTACCTGCCCTACCAATGGTAAAAGCGAGAAGGGTGTAGGCGTCTTTAATGGGAGTACCTTGTTTTTTTTTAAATTTATTTTGTAATTAGATATTTTTGCAAAGTCTTCCACAGCTTTTAATATTTTCTTAATATCTGAAACAGGTGTTATGCAATAAATATTCAAATAGTCCGCAAAAGCAGCCATGGAAATCTTCGTTCCATAAATTATTGGAGCATTGTGATAAATATTTTGTTTGATATGTAGAAATAATGATTCCAAATATAAATTGAATAATATAGGAGATAACGGACACCCTTGGCGGGTACCATTCTTAATTTGAATTCTTTTTGAGAGATTCCTATTAATAACTAGATTTGTATAAGGATTATTATATAGTTTTTTTAAAGTTAAAATGAATTCTTGCGGTATATTAAAACATGCTAAAGTATCAAACAAACATTCTAAGTTCACTCTATCAAAAGCTTTTTGTGCATCAATTATGACTGCATATGCATTACAGTTCCTGTGAGTGGCATAAGAAATCAGTGTATGAAGTGATAACGTATTATCTGTAGTTTGTCTGCCATTTATAAAACTGGCTTGTTCATCTGATATTATCAGGTTAATTACCTTCTTCAATCTATTAGCCAAAATCGATGTCATAATTTTCATATCTATATTCAAATGTGAAATAGGTCTATAATTATCCGGGTTATGTAAATCAGTATTCTCTTTCGGTATAAGAATAGTTTTCGAAGCATTAAAGTGCGGGTCAGTGATTTTATTGTTAGTTATATAGTTAAATACCTGTGGAAGTATTTTTCCCAATATATCACTAAAAGTTTTATAGAATTCTGTGGTCAATCCATCTGGTCCCGGAGCTTTATATGGCTTCAACTTCTTAATTGCATCAGTTATCTCCTCTGAAGAAATTGGTTTAATTAAGTTCATATGAAGCTCATCACCAATCTTCGGAAAGATAATTTTCTGCAGAAAATCATTATTATTATTATTTATATTTACTTCCTGTTGTTCACCATATACTTGTGAACATATTAGTTCAAATACCCTCATGATATCTTCAGTATTGGTATATGTTTTATTATTAAAGTGTATTTCAGAGATTTGAGAAGGTATTTTCGATTGATTAATAATACGTGCTAGTGCTTTTGAGGGGGTCTGTATGTGATTGGCGTATTTTACCAGCATTTTCTGCTCATAAAATGATAATTTACTGTTTTGTAGTAAAAAAAGGTCCTTCTGACATTTTAATAACTCCTTTTCAGTTTGTTTACTATAATTCCCAATTAGATCCTGATCCAGTAATTTAATTTTAGTTTCCAAATCTTGTATGTCTCTCACTTGTAATTTCTTATAATAAGTAGCCTTTTGGAGAAACATTCCTCTAATTTGTGCTTTGGTAGTTGCCCATTCTATGTCAGACGGATGACGGTGTTCCGAAAGATTAGCTAGTAATTGATTAAAGAACTCCTGAGCTTCTTTTATTACCTCTTCTTTATGCAATAGATATGGATTTAATGTCCAATTATAACCTCTAAAGCGTATCTTATGACTAGTGTCCTTATTAAAAGTTAATGTGATCCCAGAATGATCCGACAAATGTCGAGCTTGTATGTATATATAAGGATCAAAAATCATTAGTGCGTCTGAAATTAGAAAAAAGTCGATCCTGGACCACATTTTATGACAACTTGAATAAAATGTAAAGTTATTAACATTCATGTGATTCTTATTATATTTAAATGGATCATATAATTTAAAATCTGTTTTAAATTCCTGTAATGCTATCACTGCTTGGTTATTAAAGGACCTATGAGAGCTTGATTTATCTAATTTAGGGTCTTGGTATGTATTCCAGTCACCTCCTATTATTATATAGTAATTATTATATTGATTCAGGATAAAATAAAGTGATGTTATGAAAATTTGTTGATTGGTACATGGGGCATATATGTTAAGAAGTATCACCGGTTTATCGTAAAGTTTGGATACGAGAATCACATAACACCATCTTCCCTCTTTGTCCATTTTAAAATCTAGGATTTTCTCTTGGTACTGACTTTTAATAATAATCGCCACCCCTGCACTATTAGTTGTCCCTTCCGAAGCTATCACCTCCCTAATCCATTTCTTATTTTAAGGGCAGTCCATTGATCATTAGCCAAATGGGTTTCTTGTAACAAAATAAAACATGCTTTTGACTGGAGGAGCAAATGAAAAAATAATTTCCTTTTTTTCAAGTTCTGGAAGCCTTTAACATTCCATGAGTCTATTATCCACATAATAAGATTTTTAAAACTTTAAAGTGTATTTTAAAATTGCAAAACGATACTAGATTCAGATGTATTAACACATTATGTAATATCTGGAAGCAATCTTGACGTCCTATCCCTAACCAGTGCCTATCCACTATTCCCCTGGACCAGGACAAACATAGTTTTTTTACACTGTATAAACTTCTATTGGTACACATCATTACTAAATATCTGTTCTTTATCTTACAAAATAACACACTAAAAACATGCAAAAAACCTATAATAACTAGATCTAACTCTACAAAACCTAACCAAAACATTCCCTACTAAACACTGGTATCTATCTAAAGCTCTTGATCACATTATTTAGTTAACACAAATGATATTCCTTACATGCAAAATTACTATTCTACCTCTCTAATAGTTCGCATATATTATTAGTTCTATAATTTGGTTATATTATCCTAGAATATCTAATTATCTTATTTAAATCTAACCTAAGCAGATATATGACAGTTCTCCTATTAAACAGTAATGTTATTAACTTCAAGATAATACACTATATGTTTAATTTATATTTAAAGCATTAAATTTGACATTGTTTATCTAATCTAATTTATTTAACATTGTGATGACAGCAGCATTGGTGAATACAAATAGCATTAATTATGGTTAGCATATACTATATTTAAATATATACACAATATCTAAATAGCACAGTTCACAAAACATTCAGAACCACATCAGAAAAATAACCTTCCATTTCACTAGGAATACCAGGATATATTATGTGCTTTTGATTTACTTACTATCCCCGTATTAAAACCCCTTTGTATCTAAATATTTACAGTATTAAAACACAATCTAAAAGCAGGAGAATAAATATTGCAGTACAGTACAATATTATTGGCACATCCACATTCAGGCAAACTACCTAGGAAAGTAAAATAACTATGATAACTTCATGTTACTTCTACCATGTTAGTTAAATGACACATTTTAACCACTACCTTAATATTCAGTTTAAATCCTACCTGAATGAATTCACAGTCCCTTTTACAGAAATAAAAGTTGAAACACATGTTAAAAGTCCACAAAGCCTCGTTTTTCATTCCCAGTAGGTTCCCCTGCTTCCACAAAGCTCTATCTACTTCCTGGTCATGAAATCCTGTTTTTGAATTCGCAAAGGGGGAACCATTTCGTGGACAGACTTCCGGATGTGCCACGACGAAAATGGACCCTCAGCAGCATCTAAAGGACTTCCTGTTGCCTCACGAGGGATCACAGTTCGTAGAAGCTGTACAAGTTCGTGGAATCTTTGTAAACAAGCTGGATCTGCAAAAAAAAATAGTTAATTATTAGCCAAGGGGCCTGGTGAAGAAGAAAGAACAAACAAAGGATTTTGGAGCCTCGAGGTATAGTAGGCATGGAATCCCAGTATCCACGTTGCTGTAAACAGACTGAATGTTCCAGTTAAGCTTCCGAAGTTGGGAGGGATTTGAAAATCTTCAAAAAGGTAAGTTTTGCTTCTTTTTTTGTAGAAATGGAATATTTGGATCCATCAACTGTAAAAATTAATGTATTAGGGTATTTCATCTGGAATTTAATATTTTTTTCAATAAGGAACTTGCAGTATGGAGCTAATGCTTGTCTGGCTTGTCTTATTTGCAATGGTCAATCCTGACCCATAGAAACTCTATTATTTTGCCACATAACATAACCTCCATTCTTTTTAACAGTTAGAATTATTTTATTTACATCCTGGTAATTGAGAATTTTGACATAAACTGGTCTGGGAATATTTGAGGCTTGTGTTTCCCTGAGCGCTCTATGGGCTCTTTCTATAACAATTTGCTTAGCCATATCAGAGCCTTTGAACAATATTTCCAGTATTTGTATAATGGTAGACATTAGATCATTATATTGAATAGTTTCAGGAATTCCTCTTATAATTATGTTGTTCCTTCTGGATCTTGCCTCCAAGTCCAGAATCTTGTTTTGCATAGATTGAATGTCCAGGTCATGAATATCTGTTTTTTTTGTAAGCAATGTTATTCTGTCCTCATTTTCGGATATCCTAGCTTCTGATTTATCTATCCTTTCAAGAATTTGACTGCATATGGCACCAAAAGAAAGTACCTGGTTTGAAAGTTCTTTTAAAGCTTCTTGTATGGGCAACAAAGCAGTTTTGATGTCTTCCATGTTAGCCAGTTGATCCGGTTTATTTGTCATTCCAGCTTTCAAAAGTTCCTGTTGTTTTACAGTTTTCTGTCTTTTGATTGTTGAATCTTTTTCCGGTGACTGCAGTGATGATAATTTGGTTTTAGTTGTTGTTGTTTCCATGCTTTTTTCCTCTTTTGACATCGTGAAACAGAAATCAGACAGATCTTTTGTTTAATACTCTTTTCAGAGTCAGGCAGAAAATCAGCTCTAATCCTGTGAATTTAATTAGTTTCCTTCTGTTCTTTTACCTCTCAGGTAATGTTTGATTGTAGTTGAATAGTTATATCCAACGATTAATACAAAAAATCTTGTAGTATTATCTCAGGGTTGATTTTAATTCCGAGTATCTGGAGAGCTGTAGATGTACAGTGTCTACAGAATGGCGGCCATCTTTGTCTCGAGTTCCCAAGTCTTCCTAATCAGCCAGGATTTTTGGAATTGTATGCAAGCTTCCAGAAAGAAGTCCTACTCCCCACCTCAACCCCCACAACTATAACTCCCAACTATAGAAAGTGCAGGCATAAGTAAAATAAATAAATAAATAAATAAAGAAATTATGTTATTTAAACAGGCTTATATTCTGAAACATGAATCAATTTAACAAAATATATAACCAGAAATGATGATAATAACACAATTTTAAATTAAAATTCTTCCTTATTATATTGCCTAAAATAAATAAATTATTTTAAAGAATGGACATTGTGCTGTACATGGCTTACATTCAATAACTCCTGTCACCCTTTCCTTAAACAATCTTGGTTTAACTCCACCACAGCCACCATCTTACAATGGTGGCTTCTGGCTAGACAACTCCTTTTGTCATCTAAAATTGTCACTCTTGAAGATCTTTCAGATGCATATGCAAGCCACTGCTCAAGGGTTATAAGATGCTAGGAGGATTCAAATGGTGCATAGGGTGAAAAAGAAAAGGAGGTTGAAAATGACACTACCCTACAGAGAATTTAATATAACCATCAGAAGGGAAGCAATAAAGAAATTGAGACAGCTGTTGTCATGAAACAATACACTGGTGTGCTGTATTGCAGCTATGAAAAAGTACAAGTCCTCATTTGTGATATAAGGTATAACATCTTCCAATCTCCTGGTTTCTCAGCACAAAGAGGAGATGGCAGAGCAATATATAGAAAGTTTGCAATATACTCAAGGGGCAATGTGATGTGGCTTAAACAAGATCACTCATATCAAGTGGAACTTCAGATCCAGCTATATCACTCACAGCAGGCATTCAGGCAAAAGTTTGGTGCCACGATTCTTCATTTAGTACCCTTTCTCCAGATTACAGAAGATGATCTTTTTAAAATCAGCAGTCAGATTACATTAAGAGAATCTCAGGAAATCATTCTAGCAATGGTACCTAGCAAAGTTCCAGAGCTCCAGGCATAAATGGGCTACTATTGATTGTTACAGGGTATTTTAAGTTTGCTCAATAAACTTTGCTTTGGAAAGGAACTGTATACAGGCACCTTCTGAAAATAGATCTAATATAGTTCTTCAGATAGAATGAAAACCCTTCTCTTCAGAGAATTATTGACTCATCTCACTTTACCCACTCAACACTCAACATAAAAATCCTAGCCAAAATCCTTAAATAGAAGTTGTAGGGATGTCATCCTAGATAGGTGTATATAACAAAGCTGGGATTCATAAGGATAAAACTAAGAGATTTAGACTTACTAAATCTGTGCATAAATGTCAGAGAAATGGCTTAATGGTGTAATAAGCCTTTAAATGCCCTATTTCTCAATTTCTTTCAGTTGCCTGACTCATTGGAATTAACTTTTTTGCAAGGAGAATTAAAAAAATTGGGGATCTTGGGGGAATTTGTGCAAAGTGTCACAATTATACAGAAAAATGGTGAACCAAATTTATGCTAATGATTTAACTTCCCTACCTTTCATTCAAAATGAAAGAAATGCCAAAGCATGAAAAGTGTACAAAAATCCACAGCAAGGAACTTATTATGTTATTTGACAAGCAAAGTTTTGACTTAATGTAACTCCTCATCAAACACAATAGCACAGAGATCTAAAACCTACTGGCAGTAGTTCAGGACTTGAATACTAAGACAAAGTCTGACATCATTTGCCCAATACAAACATTTTTATTTTGATGTTTTCAATAAAGTTGGTAACAGATGTAAAGTTATCAAAACTATGAAATATAAAAATATTGTTAGAGATAAATGACAATACACTAACAATACTGCTTATATATTAACCACTAACTACACTGGGCACAAATGTGATCTCTGGAGCATCAAATTTTAACTTTGAGCAAAGTGTGGTAAACACTATTAGCCGTGCATTGAATAGCCCTTCAAACTGTGATTTTGACAGTCATACTGAATTTCCACCTGAGATATTCAGAGGATATTGCAAGTGCTTTGGTCATGAGACATGAATACACTCAAAATAATGGTCCTGTTGACCATCATATACTTCCAAGGGTTTTTCAGGGAGGAACAAACAATACAGGGTGTGGAACAAGGGAAGATCCAAACACAGGAATTAAAAGATACATATTCATTCCAGCTTCAGTGGTATATTTTTAACCCACCAAGGTTATAAGATTTTCAGCTAT
Organism: Protopterus annectens; assembly: GCF_019279795.1. Taxonomy (NCBI): domain Eukaryota; kingdom Metazoa; phylum Chordata; order Ceratodontiformes; family Protopteridae; genus Protopterus; species Protopterus annectens. The sequence continues at coordinate 376,446,884 of NC_056733.1, forward strand.
GCTCAAGTTGATGGAAATATTATCATTTCTTTTACTTTGTTTGAAAAGAGTTTTATCTTTATTCCTGCTAAATGCTTTGAATTGGTTTATGCCATTACCCAATTGACATTTGCTTACTCATAAACTCAATTTATCTGTTCATTTTGAAAAGGACGGCCAATAATGTAAGCTTTACACATTCAGTATTCAAAAGAAACACTATGTTTAGCCTTACTATGCACCCCTCGATAGCTTCTTTTGAAAAAGCTTACAAGCAGGAAATGTATGCACTGAACAAAACATAATATCATTATTCATATAATCTTAGTAAACAAGACAGACAGATTTTAAGAGACCTCACTAGCAATAAAACCCTTCATATTACGAAGCCCGACAAAGGTGGAGGCACTGTTCTATTTGATTTAATAGAATATTCAGATATTATTTCCGCTATATTGCAAGACACTAGTACATATGTACATCGTACTCATATGAAGTTAATATAGCTTATCGAAAAAATTGATCTGTTCCTACATAACTATTTGTTACAGTGGGTTATTAATTTCAAACTATATGAATATCTCGCAACTCCTAATCCAGTCATTCCAGCCATTTTTGGAATCCCTAAGTTACATTAAACCATGCAAAAAAAAAACCTTTTGGATTGATTGTGGCAATAAAAAATTCCAAAACCCAGCCCTTAGCAGTTTGTGTGGCTAGAACTCTAAAACCTATTTTCCAAGTACAAACACCCATGCTAAGGGACCTGTGGGATTTTTGGGGCTGTTTTTAAGAGTTACCTATGGGTTCCAAACTTGTTTTTTGTAACTATTGAAATTACAGACCTGTTTACTTGCATTCCTAAGTCAAAAAGGCTGGAGTTTTTTTTCGCATATCCCTCTTGTCTATCCAGGTTTTTAAGTTCTAAAGATATTTAGATTTTTATGGTTTTCATGAATATTATTATTGATAACAATGTTATATATTTTGATGGGGAAGTTTACAGACAAGTGAGAGGTGTAGTGCTGAGACTTCTTATGCCCTCACTTATGTGATTTTAGTCATGTTTGGTTGGGAGACTTTGCATGTTTTTTCTAGTGAATTTTCTAAATCATTGTAATTTATATGTTTGTTATTTCGATGATATTTTATTATGAGGATGGGAACTGAGCATGAGTTACATACATTTATTGAATACCTTAACCTCACTTCTAAATTTTTGAAATTTACACACACTATTTCATGTAATTTGATTAATTTTCTTCACACAACCATTATAAAGAGTAAAACTGGCTTTGTTTCTACTATTTATAGAAAGCCAGCTTTTAGTAATGGTTATTTACATTTTCATAACTGTCATCTATTTGCAAAAAATAAATGTCTCATTAAGGGACTTCTACAGATTAGATAGGATGATATTGGTCAGGAACATCTTGAATCATGAAGTAGGAATTTTGCTTGACATGTTCAAGGATAGAGCTTACTTCGAGACATTACCTGAACAACAATAAATTGATCACAGCTACTTTTGGAATGGTGTCACTGATATACACCTTTCTTAGGTTCTGATTCAATTTTATTACAAACTAGTATGGATTCCAGCACTTATGACAGTAAGGAAGTGACTGACTGCCTAGGATTTGAGATAGCTATGAATATTCAGTACAATATTAGGGCTAGTTGACTAAAATCCATTATTATTAACAACTAGGATATTTTAAAGTTGAATTCTAATGTTTAAAAAATCTCTGTGAATGGCTGTGATTTGTGTATGACTGCCAAAAATTTAAACAGTATTTATGCAATGCATTGATTTGATTGCATTGACACAAAAACAGGGCATGAGTATTTACTTGTGATAAGCTGATTGAGGATCTGACCTGACCTAGGCCAGGGACCCACGTTAATAATGGGATGAGTCTATGTGCCCTTATTGGTCATGGCCCTGGGTCAGTAGGCTTCTCGCCAGTTGGTGTCCAGTTGTCAAGCTTGGGTTACCTGGGATAGTTCTGTTGAGTCAAAGCTGGATGTAAAACCAATGAACTTGACAAACATGAACTAAGGATTACTACACTCAGTGTAGTTTCACTGACAGGACTGGAAGTGAATGACATGATAGTAAGGATGATATATATCCTTGAGATAAGATGGAAGAGCAGTGCAGCAAAGCAACTTGGCTTGGGATCTAGAGTCTGCTACTTGAAAGATGGAGTAGAAATGGTGTGGGAACTGTGGTGAAGGACAGGATATGGCAGACAGTGTGGGACGTCATCAGAATTACTGGAAGTCTTACGGCAGTCAGACCACAGTATAAAGATAGGGTGGTATTTTTAATTTCAGTCAGTGCCCAACAGCAGGGTTGTGATAGTGAGGAAAAGAGTGCATTCACACAGCAGTTGCAGGACAATAGCAATTGGTGTTAATAATGGGTAACCTGAACACACAAATCAGAACAGAAAAAACAAGACATGGTGACTTCCTGGGTACATAAAGGTGGACAACAGGAATAAAGAAGAAAAGGCCATTCTGGACTTCTGTCCACCAAATGGATTGATGATGGTCAACACATGAGTTAACAAGAGAGGCAGTCACAAGATCATATATGAGAGTAGTCAACATGCAACTCGGGTAGACTTTCTCCAGGTACGAAAGGGCACTTGAGTAGAATCAGCTATTGCAAAGTCATCCCCAGAGAAACATTTAGCCCTCAGAATAAATCACTGCTGTAAGTATAATCAGCTGTAAGCAGTGGATGCTCTAAGGTTCAATAAAGATTGAGATGATGACCTGGAAGTTGACTGAACAGAGATGACAAGAATTCAAGGAAGGAGGAAAGAAGAGGAAATAGGTGGAAGTGAAAAAAAATGGCAGTACCTCAAAACAGCATATGGGTGGACTACTAAACAGATAAGTAGCAAAGTGAGGTGTGAAAATAAGGTACATAAGGAAAGCTAGTGGTGGAATGCAGAAGTTTATGAAATCATCAGAAGAGTGCAGGAAAAAGTGGGAGATAGAAAAAAAGGATTAGACTAAGAAGAAATACTGGTTGGCTAACAAAGAGGCCAAGAGAAGAGGTGCAATAGCAAAAAAGAAGGCATCAAGTGCCTTGGTATATATCACAAAAATTCTATCAGATCGCAAGGCAAAGACAGAAAGATAAAGAAGATAGTCATCCGATACCCTTCATAAGGGATGCCAGCAGCAGCCTGCTCACCAGTCCACAGGGCATCAAAGGGAGATAGAAAGACTACTTCCAGCAGCTTCAGAATGAACAAAATCCCACAGAATCTGTTTTGCCCCAAACATGCTGAAAGAAGAAGAGGAATCCACCATAGGAGAATTAAGAAAAGTACTAAAGAAAATGAAGTCAGGAAGAACAGCAGGTTCAGATGAGGTCAAGTAGATGTGGTTAAGATGTTGGGTGAGTTAGGGAAGAAATGGCTTGTGCAGGTACTCATAGCAGTATGCAGAGAATGGCGAGTCCCACATGCCTAGAGAATAAGCATACTAGTGCCATTGTATAATAATGGGGACATTCACAAATGTGGGCAGTATAGCGATATCAAACTCTTGTCACACTGCATGAAACCTCTGGTGATGGTGATTGACAAATGAATATGCAGAGTAATACAAAGTAAGATGGAAGGTGAACAGTTCAGATTATGATCAGGATGTAGCACAACTGACCTAATGTTTACAGTGAGACAGACAGTTTAGAATAAACTAGAGATGTGTAAAAAGTCCAGCTAAGCATTCCTAGACTTTGATAAAGCATACAACAGGGTCACAAAAAGCTGATTTGGGCATTTCCCTGATGGTTCAAAGTCCCAGAAACATTGATAGAATTAGTGCAGTCTATGTACAGTGACCCAGTATCACAAATACAGAGTGTTCAGATTCACATATGGGTTCCTGGTGGGAGTGGATATGCATCACGGTTCAGCTCTGAGCCCACTGCTATTTATACTGGTGATGGACTACAGTTGCAAACAGGATGTGGGGCAGATTAACAGTTTCTGTATACAGATGATGTGTTATTACAGGCAGTTTCGGACCAAGGCTTTCAGCAAAGGATAGAGGAATGCAATGCAAAGCTGAAGGCACACAGGATGAATCTGAGTACAGGTAAGACAATTGTAATGGCAGCAAATGGGGGAAATCAGAATAAGGTGAGAATGGAGATAGAAGGGAAAATTGTGGAACAGGTTAACAGCTTCAAGTGTCTGGGAGGGTTGGTTGAGGAGAATGGGATTCTGTATGATGAGGTCAAACCTAGAATTACAGGGTAGTATATGACAGAAGAATGCGGAAGAAGTTGAAAATTAAGGTGTGACCAGTACTATTGCATGGAATAGAGACATGGTCAGTGAAGGCAGAGCAGTTGAGGAAGCTAGATGTGATACAGATTAAAATGTCAGAGACATCTGGTAGGATACACACTGTGGAACAGTCACAAAACAAAAACATCAGAGCAAAAGCTCAAGTAGCTGCAGTTGCAAAGAAGGTCAAAGAGTATAGATTATAGTGGATGTGGCACTTGTGCAGAAAATCCGAAGACAATCTGGTGAAGAAGATTTGGGTTAAATAGTGACAAGACAAAAGAAAATGAGGACATCCAAGAAAGAGATAAATGAATTGTGTGAAAGAATACCCACAACAGTCAGGCATGACAGTCAAAAAAGGTAGGAGAGTGTCATTGAATTAAGAGAGCTGGCAACAGCTGAAGTGACACTCTGACCCCATTACTGTGATGAATTAGATACTACAATTGTGATAGTTCCGCTTCTGCAATAGAAATAGTTATAAGAAAATGTTGCTTTATTAAGGAAAGGCAATTGTAATATTTATACAATAATTAGATTTCACTAAATATCAGATTGGCATTTACACAAATGAGAACATGACTGGAAGAAATAACAAGCCAGAAATGGTACTAATGACTACAAGCATTGCTGTCTCAAAAGAGATGAACAAAACAAAGCTTCCTAAAATTGAGAGGCAATTACCAAAGTAACACTTGGAAAGAGAAAACTTTTCTGATTTCACTTGTAGGGGTGAATCAACAAATAAAACAAAAATAATCTATCAATAGGTGGGAGGCAGATAAAGCTCAAATAATTTTTGAGACTTTTGTAAAAAATCTGGTTAGCAGAGACCTGCTTGGACATAATGCTGTTAAATTCTGTGACAGAGAGATGGCCTCTGAAAAACACATTCAATTCACAACTAACTTTAAGTTCACTAAAGTGACAATTTCAAAATTGTACAGATGTGTTTGGAAAGTACTGTACTATAGCCAAGATAGATATGATAATCTCCATTTTGTATACATTATAGCATGCAACATCTTCAATGGAATTTCTGTGTAGCACATAAGAAAAAACATCTTGGACTTATCTGGAATTTTTCTACAGCTATAGAAACTGCCATTATCTCATGTTACCAAAACAAAATTCATACAAAAAAGCTGGATCCTAAAGACGTATCTTTCTGTTCACTCCACTAGCTAAAATTCTAGAGAGAGTTGTTATAAGACCCCTTAACATAGACTCTTATGATCTGCTCATTGACTGGGTCCAAGGTTTCTTAAAAGGTCATATCTCATGCACAGCTGTTATCACTTCTGATTCAGTTCTGAGTGCTAAGGTGAAAGGAGGCTTCATCTTTATTGATTCACTGGACCATATGGTACTTCTCACAGAACTTAAATCCTATGGCACAGAACTTTTTTTAAAATATTTTTTTAGTAATTTTCAAACAAAGATTGTACAAAATTATTTAAAGATAAATAGAACAAAACATAACTATTTAGAGATTTCCACAACAAAATCAAACATAGAAAACCAAATAATTAAAATTTATCAAGTAAATCACTTAATTTTGACCAAAATCTAAACTGGTGAGTAACAGTCAAAGTTTTCATTTTGGCAGTTGATTCTTTTTTGCAGACATTTTTTTTGCTAAATGAATGAATTCAGTGAAAGAAACATTAGTTTTACATTTCCAATTCTTTGTGACTATTTTTCTTGTTATAGTTAAACTGGACCAAAGGAGAGGTACCTGTACCATATGAATAGAATTCAGAACTGGAAAATTAAATAATATTAAGGAGTTAGAAATGATACAATTATCTCTCTGCAAAGCTTTGGCAAAATTTCTAAATTCAACTCAAAAAGGAGTTACTATTTAACAATGATATCATATGAAACCAATCTGCATTATAGACTTCATTACACCTCCAACAATTAATTTTCCCATAGTTATATATTAAAGCCACTTTATGTGGAGGTAAAAAAGAAATCTCTGTGTATATATTTTCCAATAAAGAGAAGAAGTAGATTTTCACATAGATTTAAGTAATAAGCAGTTATCTTCATCAGAAAAGGCCTTCTCATTAATCTTAGTTAAGTAATTCCAAAATAATGAATCTGTGGAACCAAGCTCTTTTCTAATTATTTCATAAATTGTTGATCTATATCATTTATTCTTATTTGAGTTACTACTGATTCTGAAAAAAAACTTCAAGTATCTTTGGGATATGTTTTGTTTAAAAATCCATGGAGATTTTAATTTTATCACTAACATATTTTTATAAAATTGTATAGTCAACCAATTGTTATTTTCTAAACAATGTCTTGAAAGAAGATACTATATATTATGTGATTTATTTCTGATGAAGAATTGATGCCAAAAGATTAAATTTGCATCTATAAGGTCTACCATTTTGTTTATATTAAAATTTCCCAAGCAACCCACAGTATTGGATATAGGGAACAATATACACAATAAATATTTAACTATATAATAAGAATTCATGAATCTTTTAAAATGTAGTCAGTGAAGGGAGAGGAATAGTATGTTTTTCTTTTCATTTAAACATAAGTCTTTCAAGATCCAGTAAACTTTATTAATTCCAGATTCAGACAAATATTCCACAACATAGCTGTTATTATTTATTATTTTTTCACGAATGGATTTCCAATTGGATTGATAAGAGAAATTTAATAATAGAGATATTAAATTGAGAAATATGGACTTGGCATATAATTCAACATTTGGAAAACATAATCCAACTTCTTGACAACTTTTAACATGCCAGTGAAAGGATATTCTTGGATTATTGGCGAACCAGAGAAAATTAAGAAATGTATCATTTAATTTCTTAAAGATATTTTAGGAGGGAGAATAATTAGTGGTTACAGATAGAAAATAATGTTTGGTACGATTATCATTTTTATTAATGTAAGTCTATCTTCCATTGTAAAACAAAAATTGTTCCAATTAATTATTTTAGTAACATTGTCTATTAAATTGTTATAATTTACTGCTATTGAATCTTTTACAGTAGATTTATAATTCCAAGATAATTAATTTGTGAATTGTCCCAAATAAAATTCCTATAGTTTCTTAATTATTAGCTTTTTTATTAATAAGCAAAGTTTCTGTTTTATCAGGGTTGAACACTAAATCTGACACTTTTTCAAAGTAATAAAGTTAGTTAGATTTTCTATTGAAGCTTTAACATCACTTGTAATTAAAATGTCATCTGCAAATAAATGAATTTTACAGGAATAACTTTATCAAGAATCCCTGAATTTTTCTATTAGATCTAATAAAAGTTTGCAAAAGGTTCAATTGCTAGAGCAAATAATAGAGGTGACAAGGGATAACTCTGTTTTGTACCTTTTAATATTTTGAAAGAGCTAGAAAGAAAAGAGCCAATTTTAATAAACAATAATGAGTTACTATATAGATTAATTATACGATTCATAAAATCTAGGTAAAATTCATATTGTTTAAGTACTTTGAACAAATAATTCCAAGTAACAGAATCAAAAGCTTTATTTATATCTAGACTTATTATTAGTCAGTTCTTTTTTTTGTTTTTATTAGACAGATCCATTAAAGTTTTACACAAAATAATGTTATCCTGAACCTTGCTATGTAGCATAAAACCAGTCTGATCATCATTTATTAATCCTGGCATAATAAGGTTCAATATTTTTGCAAGAATAGACACGAATATTTTATAATCAACATTTAGTAATGAAATAGGATGGTAAAAAGAACATAAGTTAAATCTTTATCTGGTTTCAGGACAGGTAATACCAGGGAATATTTCCAGGAGGGGGGATGGTTGACACATGTTTAACTTGTTCAAAAACTTTTTATAGCATATTTAAAATATTTTCTGGGAATAATTTGTATAATTCTGGGATTATACCATCAAGACAAGGGCCTTTATTTGATATAAGATTATTAAATTGATGTTTTAACTCCTTAAAAGAGAATGACATTTTGGATCTTTCTTCTTTGGTTAACTTAAACCGTATATTGTCTTTCAAAAAGTTATTAGTTATGTTGTTGATTTCTAAGTCTGTCTCTTTTTGTTTTAAATTTTTTCACAATAGTTTCTAAGGCATTCTAGTATGTCTTTTAAATCAGTCATATTTTTATTTGTATCACCTTGTGTGGAAATTATTTCTTTAATATGATTAGTGTTCATTTTTTTTCTTAGATCTAACAACCAAGCTGTGTAAGCTTAAGTTTGTAATTTTAATTTTTCTAGATTTGTTGATATTATATGGTGAAGTACATCAAGATATTTCTTATTTAATATTTTCAACTCAGCATTTTCCAATTTGTCATAAGCTTTTAAATTGGACACCAAAGGAAATTACTTTATCAATGCATCTTTAATTTTAGTAAATAAACTACTAGAAGTAAAAAGTAATTTATCAGTGTTTCTCTGGGTACCAAATCTATAGGAATAATGTGCAAAGTTAAGAGGATTGGTAGATTTAATATCATAGGTATCTCTCAAATGTTGAGATTTAATAAAATAATCTAAGTGTTTAGCTACTGAGGATAGCTTAGGATCCTTATCAGTAGTTGTGTCTTTACTAGAAAGAATACAGTTACAATCTCCTGCAATAATCAATTCACCTTTTGTATATAAGGGTATACTATCCAAGTATTTCTTAGCAACTTTGGCTCCAGTTCCAGGTATCTAGTAAGAATTCACAAAAGTATTAGTTTTTTGTCAATTTCTACTACTGCTAAGCTCAACATGCCATTTTTATCTGAATAGATATTCAATATTTTAGGCATAGGTAATGAATTTCTCCAAATAATAAGAGTGCTTCTCCTTTTTGATTTAAAATGAGAGCTCACAAGAGTTGAATAATATTTTAACATCAGTCTATTTACATCTTCAGCTAACAAAGGTGTTTCTTGTAAGAAAATTATATGAGCTTCATGCAGTTTTAAATATTTACTTAAGCTACTCCTCTTCAATGGATTATTAAGTCCATTGGTGTTTAATGAAAAACAATTATATGTTGACATTCATAAGAATATGTAAATCTACTGATTTAAGATGATTTAGTTTTAAAATATAATAACCAAGTACTACTAATTGTTGTTATAGACAGATAAAAAAAAAATTCAAACTTATATACATTCAAACCTCCAATCACGGAACAGAAACCCCCTAATTTGATGATATATTCATCACCAACATATCCCAATGACACCAAGCTAAACAGTTGCTACTGCTTCTTAATTTAAAACAATATTATCAATTATAACTATTTAGAGCTCACTCAAGTCATGTTAAAAGTAAAAATATAAAATATTAATTTGAGAAATATTAATATTCATGATCATAGAAATAAAAATTTGGAAATGTTAATAACAAAGAATGATATTATGTATTTCTGAATATATCAAAAATATCCCAGAAGTAATGCTTTTTAAATTTTTCTATTTGACCAAGACATTTTATATAGTCATTTATTCTAATTAATCCTACTACAGCAAATACTATACACATCCTAGTATTTAAGCATTTATATGGAGGGAATACATAAAACTGACAACACCTACAACATGTTAACCTATAGACATGATAACACCAATACATATCAAGATCACATATCATAAAACTTTTAAAACTCATTTAACAACATGGGTGAAAAGGTAAAAGTAATGGAAGTCAGTTTAGTAGAAAATAAAGTTGCATATTTCACTGAGAAATGTAAAACATTTCAAAGAGTTAAATCTGCTCATTAATATTATTTTCCAATAACTAGTGAAGTAACTCTGAGTAATTAAGGCAACAGATGTTAAGCAGATTGAGGTGTTTTAAGCATCTTCTCCTCTATCTGTTTCATATAGCCCAGAAGACAACTGCTTATATTAAAGTATAAGTACAGTAATGTATATAAATGCTGGTATATGCAAATTAATATCTATATAGAAGTCAAATAAACATATTTCTCTCAGAGCAAGATTATAATCACTGTTAATAGTTTCCAGTCAAATGTCTGTAAAAATCATTTTGTATACAAACAATTTTATAGCAACCAGTGTGCAGTGGTGTGAACCATCTGTTATCCCATATAAGATATGCTATCTTCCTGCATGCTTGTTTTCATTTGCATTTTAGTAATGAAGTGTTCCATGTGTTTATGCTTACAGTTTTGTTGCATTGCACAGCTCTTTTGGGCATCACATCTGGTGTTAGATTTCACAATTGCATTCCAAGGGAAGCATTGGGACAACCATATACTGAAGTAATACCAAAAGTGTATGGGGGGATTTAGTTTTAGTAAGCAGTTCATTATACCTTATGTATCTTATGTAATTACATCTGTAGACCCCTTACTTATGAATAAACAAGTGTGGTCTGTGTAAATATGTATTTCAATTTGAGTATGTTTTTGCATTTGGATGGCCTTATGTATATAGAATTGCAATATAGCATCATTTACTTAAGTATGGATGCTTAATCTGTATCTTACCAACTTTCAGATGGTTAATAGTTTTCTATAACAATATTTTAATACACAGCCAGATGTTATATATGACACATGTCATTTTCTGTTTACTATGCTAGCAGCTTCATTCAAACTATGCATTGATAAGAATTCTGTATTCCACCAATAGTCTTGATGCTTAACTACCTCTCTGTATTATATCTCAGGTCTTCCATTATCTGTGGATCACCCATGGTCTATGTGTTTGTTATATTTTTATGAAAAAACCTTTAGGTGTGCCACTGTCTGTTGCAAGAAGCAGATCAGGTGTTTTTCTTATTAAATCTTATTTAATGACACTATATATTATTGTAAAGAATCAGCATTGTGAGGGAGCCCAGGTGGAAAATACCAGATAGCCCTTGAACAATGCAAAATTTAGAAAATGTCAGAAATATAAGGCATAGCTAGCAAAGAAGTTAATAGCTTGTACTTGCATGAATGAAATGTGGATATGAAACAATATATTAGATCAGTGACAATAATGGATCAGTTAACTAAAGTAACCTTTTACAATATCAGGACTCACAATGCCAAGTCTGGAAATGTTTAGAATGAATAATAAAAAATCCAGTCTGTGTGTAAATATCTGTGTGTACAATATAACAAGTAGCATGTTACAGAACCAGAGAAATTGTAGAGGAAATTTGATTACTGTAATATGTACTTCTTTGTTTATCAGGAGTATTCTTCATATCAGTAACTGTTTAATTCATTATTATTAAAGTTATATCAGTTTTTTCAGCTTCTTTCATGACACATTAAATCCAGTAATATTGTCTTAATCAAGCATTTTCATCACTATGAATGACATATTCCTCCATACTATGATGGCCTGCTGCATTAGTATATTGTATTTACACTGTACTTATATAAATGATACAACTTTTACTGAACTATAATTAGGATGACCACAAGATGTCACAAAACACAGATTAGTACCAGATGTCTTTATGTCTGCAAATGTCTTTTTTGTCCCCACTGCATTCTTCTTTCCTTTTCGTCTTTTAATTATTCCACTTTTAAAAAGATAATGACCATAAAAACTACATGGGTATATTTTAAAATTAATTAGATTAATTTTAAATGTTCTGTTTTTGTGTTTCTGCTGTTTGTTTTAACATTCTAAAAGTTCACTTCTGTGAATGAAGGTTAAAGTTCAAAATGCATTTCCTGCAGCATAGGCAGCTTAAACATGTAATCTACTTTGTTATAAGTCGAAAAACAGCTGGGTGTATGTGAAAAAAACATTCTAAAGCAATTTAACTAACACTTTGTGGGAAAATGGACTAGACAGAAGCAGTTATTGTAAAAAAGTAGCCAATAGCATCTGTAATTCTTTGGATAAGAGCCCAAGTAATGAACACACTCCACACAAGTTAAACCTGTAATGTATATAAATGATTTTCATGCAGCCAGAAACACTCAGCACAACACCCACTGCACATAGATAAAGCTTATCCATACAACTGCATTTGCCAGACAGAATAACCAAAAATAAAAAAACAGACTACTTGAAATTATGTATAGAAAGTATATAGAAGTTAAGTCAATTGGTTAACTAAGAGAAGGAAACCAGTCTGGTGGACCCCTGCCATAAACAGGCTATACAATAGAAGGAGGAAACTAGTTCAGAAAAAAAGCAAATCTCCAAGAAGGAAAGACATCCCTGATCAGTATCAGTAAGAAACTAAGATCCTTCATAAAATCATCCAAGGCTAACTTCGAAAGAAAAATAACCAAGGATTCAAAAGATAGCCACAAAGCCTTCTTTAGCTATGTTAAGAATCTAAGTGGCAACTCGCAGATATGCACTGAACTAGTGCAAAATAGCACAAAATATACGGAACCTACTGATATTGCCAACATCCTGCAGATAAATTCAGTGCAAACATAACCCCCTCTCACCC
>NC_056733.1:376464592-376487092 GCF_019279795.1 Protopterus annectens
CCATAATGAGGCACACGCACAAACCAGGATCATTGTAGAGCATATGTTTGAGATGCTCAAGTCACGGCTCTGCTACCTTGACATATCTGGAGGACCCCTGCAGTACTCTCCAGCCACATGTGCACACATGTTCATAGTATGTGCCATGCTACACAATATGATCCTGCAGAAACAACTGCGGCAGGAACATCATAGGGAAGGCACACACAGCCGCCCACCATTGCCAAGGTCCCCACAGGCACAAGGGGACTTGGAGGAGTAACCCCCTGAGCCTGCTCCTGTAGGCAGATGGAGGCATGCCCAGCATGCCCAGGCCTTGGCAAAGAGGCAACACATAGCACACACACTGACACTGTAAGGACCCAGGGACTGACACCTGTCTGACTTGCACACACAGTAAAATGGATGCCACACACATCACACTACCTGTACCTTACTATGTATAGGCTGTGTACTGGTAGTGCATCTGACAGAGTCAGTCCTCAAGCACCGTCCTCAAAACTGCTGCAGGCACAAGGTAAGTCAGTCTTTTTAACAATGAATGAATGGAGTAGTATGCTGTGGTAGCCTAGCTATGGTATTGCTGCATGCATGCAAGGGAATGGGGTGGCCTACTGGTATAGCAGCAGACAATTAACAGCTATGTGGGACAAAAGGAAATATCCACCAAATACTGGCTTCCCCAGAGTATTCAGTAGTCTCCTAGGTGACAAACCTCACTGCAGTATATGTGGGGGGCTAACTATCTGTGGGGTCATAGGTCACATGCATGGATGTCAATGTGGGGGTCCCATACTCACCCCTCAGCCTCACCCAGCAAGTCAGCCATAGAAAACCATAAAAATGTCTGGCAAAGGCCCACAAATGGAGACAATAATGAAACATTCCCCCACAGACTTACACAGTAATACCACTGCAGGTCTTGCAGTTCCATTAAGGCTCTGAAGGGTAAGAAGTCTGAAACCCAAATGTCCGCCATTACAATCTAACCTGTTGTCTTTAATGATATGCCTATATTCTCCAAGACAGGCACAATACTATGCTAAATGGAACCAAAATGTTAAGCCAGCATCAGCAGTCAGTGCAAATGTGTACAATTGTGAGGTATCCCCCCAACACACCCAGGTTCCTATAGAAATGCAGTAACATTGTTTGTAGGGTATTAGCAGCAGAGTACACATTCCCAGAGCTGTCCCAATCAACTTGATAACTTGTTGCATGTCCACAATATGCAGGGTTCAATGAACTATGTATATGTGTGGTTAATACTTTCAGAATGTAGCCAGCACTTACTCCTAGCTGTCGTGTCTTAGTGGCTTAGGTACAGTACTGTGGTTGACAGGGTCCATGTTCCAAGAACTGCAGTGCCAACTATTTTGCATGTCCACTACACCTACAGTAGGAGTTGTACACACTGTCCAGTCATCAATATCTGTTACTGCAGGAAAGCTGGACAGGTCAGGGACAGGAGGCCACACATACAGAGAGTACACAGCTCAAAGTAACCTATACAGTGCCTAGCATACCTCTCAACTATACAGACTTTTTACAGAGTGTTCAGAGGTTTGTATCATATTTTTGGTCTGTTTATCATGGTTTTCTGCCAAATCATTGTCAAATCATGAAAGACTAAAGTCAGAAAATAATTGTAGTTTCAGACTTCATACCCTTTAGAAAAATGCATGCTAATGTGAAACCTGTTGTTGTATCACCTTTCTAGGTTTGTAAGGCTAATAGTTAAAAATGGTCCCTATATTTAGGCCTTTGTCCCCCAATTACTTATAGCTTTGTCCAGATGTCTGGGTCTAAGAAGTTGAGAGGTATGGTCCCTAGTAGGACAACAGGTACCTGAAGGTCAGTGTACTGCCAGGTTATAAAAGGCGGCCACCTTACTGTGTCAGCACTGACAACATGTCACTGGCCAGCATCCATACGTCTGGAATGACAGGTTGTCACAGAAAAGGAAAGTATGCCTTGTATATCTATTCTGCTTGTCCTAACAGTGCATTCGCCTGCCAACTATTTGCAAAACAAGAAAGGGTCATGTCAAAACATCAATGGCAGAAAGTGGAAAAGCAGACATCATACCTATAAGAGAAAGCAAGCAAATACCAAATTGGTCTCCCAACTGTCTATGTTTGGCAGAACAGTATTTACACTCTGTCCCCATGTGTGGGCCTTTGTCTGACTGTCATATATGGGCCTGTCCAGATGTCAGTCTGTGATGGTTTGACAGCTAGGTCAACATGTAGCCTCATAAAGACATAGTAACACAAACCATTTGAGGACTACAGCAGATGTAGTGGTGCAATTATGGGCAACCTGCTAAATAGGTACACTCAGAGGTGTGAAGTCCATAATCTTGTGTGTGATGTTATGGCATTTACCCCACTCACACCAGAATTACAAATACATAACAGCAGCCACTGTACGGAAAGCCTGTGACTGGACTACAGAAGGACATAGAGACACACATAAGGAGAAGGGGAGCCACTGGCCAGACAAATGGAGTATGTGAACACCAGACAAATTGTGCAGTAACATAGGTGTCCTGCAGTGTATGGAGTCAGTAAATATAACCTGCAAATATACAACATACACCCACATAAGTGGAGGTCTGCAACAAAACAGAAACCTAAACAAATGACACCTCAGAGGCAAAAACACATGAGAACTCCAAAACCCTACACACCACAGATCATGCATAGTCCACACACCAGGGTCTTGCAAACACTAAGACCTTACCATACACCCAACATATTACTCTACTCATAGAAGACTCCACTGTGTGACACACATATGTGCCTCTCACCAGGCAGGATAAGGAGAAAGCCATGGTTACTTGTTTGTCAGGTGCCATAATCTGCCATATCACACATGCACTCAAGTCACCCTACAACAGGTACAGGTATCACTCTGTCCTGGTCCATGGCAGTGTGAATGTCAGATGTACTTCCCTAGACTATAGGAAGGCAGACATAATTTAGCTTGCTGAATATGTGTCCCATGCAGGTATGTCCCTAGCCTTAAGCAGCATTCTGCCATCACCCAGAATTATGGCTCAATACAAACAGAAAATGATTGTCAGTAACACTTGCCTCACTTACTTGGTGTCATCCCAGGGGAATCCACTGCCTGACAGCCTGGGAACATATAATCGACAGACCACACTGCTTTGCTAGAGATGGCCTGCATCTGTCTCACTTGGCCTTCAGGTCTCTGGCAAAGGCCCTTGCCTCCCCCATAGTGCTTTTGTAGGGAAAGTCACAGGGTCCATACTGCCAACATAAAATGCTCAACAAAGCACAAATTAAAGGCCATGCCACTAAATGCTAGGAGTCTAAACATGAAAATGCACTTATTGCAACCAGTCATAACCCTGGAAGATTGTGACATGTGTGCACTCAAACCTGACCCACAGCTGCGGAGAGAAACCCATCCTTACCTGATCACTTATCCTATCATACAGACAAACCCCAAAATGTGGGCAGCAAAGCCAAAGGAGGTGGAGTATAAATATATATTAGACAGACACACTCCTCCAGGCTGGTCAAACAGTCTGACACACATGAGACACTCCAAGTGCAGTCAACTGTTGACAAGACCCCTATAGAAATTATACGTAGATACAGGTCAGCATATCTGACTCAGAACACCCACCCCACATGTCTGGCCCTCTACAAATCTATCAAGATTCCACTCATCACCCAGATTCTGGCTGAATTATATTACCCAACCATTGATTGGAAATCCAACCATACCAGAACAGAAATGCACAGAGATTCCCCATCCTATCAATGCTATATCCTTAGAACAGCCACTTGATACCCCCACAAGATGTAATACCTATGTCAAACTTAGCAGTAACCAACACGATCAACTACTGCAGCACCCCTATGATATCATCCTCCCTGGCAAGCTCTGACAGAAACATGGTCATGTGTCATATCACCATCTCTCCTGACCCCACTCTAGCCATTGTAAAAGGAAAATGTCCCACAAGCTGATCACAACCACCAGAAGGATGGTATAAACAGCTGAGCAGCCTCCTACCCCACTAGAGGCACCAACTTCCAAATGTACACAGAACTACTATACCAGCATATAAAGAGAGATGCACAGAATCAGGAATATCTGACAGGATACCATGACTGTCTGCAAGGGAGAGTAAACCTGCCCACAAACATCTGCAATAAAGGAACTATATAACAAAAGGATAACATTGCTGTCCAGGACTGAGAAAGAGCAGGTGCACAATTGGAAGTAATCACCCCTTAGCCTGAACAAACAAATAAGAACACCAGTGAAATCCACCAAAGGCAACTCTGAGTCCAAATTACCCACATCTAAGACAGACAATCGTAAGGCCTTCCTCACATATGCCTGCATTCCCAAAAGAAGCTCCCAGATCTGTGGAGAACTGGTGGTCAAGAACACCACATGCTCAAATGCTGTAGATATAAGCCAGTCCACTGGTTGACAGATTCAGTGGAAATGCCTCAACTCTGCCTCCCTGTCAGAAAAGCAGAACATCCCCAGTACCTGAGCACCCAACCCTTATCACTAGGGAACAGGGCATTGCTGCCCTCTTAAAGTCAAGAAAACATCCTCCATGGGACCTGAATAAAGCCCAGTCTGCAACCTACATGAACCCAGGCATGAACTGGCAGTATCATTACACACCCTACACACCCATACCTTGCGTACTGTCTTTGTTACAGCTGAGTGGCAGACAGTCACTGTCACCCCTTTACACCAAGATGGAGTGTTCACCGATCCAGAAAATGAATGACCCATCAGCATAGTTAGCCTGATCTGCAAGGCCATGCAATGGATTATCATGGATCTCATTAACCTGGACATTGGAAAAATTCAACTACATTACCCTACACTGTCTGCCATTCTCAGGGGAGGTATGCCAGTGAACTCTGGATGACTTCGCTGAGGCAGCCAACAAAGACATGTATGAGGGAAAGATGGTGCACTCCGGCCATCTTGACCTTGCCAAAGTCTTAGCCATTATTCCCCATTTAGCCATCATACATAAACTCTGTCAACTAAGCAGAAATCCATATGTTACTAGATGGGTAGCAAATTGGGTCATTGACAGAACCCACATAATAGGAGTAGACAACTCAAACAGTACACCTGTAATGAGTGGGATACCCCAGGGATTGGTATGGGGCCCTCTGGTATACAGCATATACTTCTCTGAGGTGCAGGCCAAAAACACTGGCCTAAGGTTGACCAAGTTGCCAGATGACTGCAAGCTGGGAACAGTCATCAATACCCAAAATGATGTGGACATCCTAAAAGAGGGTCCCACCAAAACAAATGACTGATGTCAGAAACATGGACTCATGCTGAATGCCTGCAGATGCATCATCATCCCCTTCGGGGAGACTGACATCCCCACATAGTATCACATTAACAACAATGTCCTATATACATAATCAGTAGTGAGGTATTTGGCCACCCAGATTGATAGCAACCTGTAGTCTGAGCACCATGTTTTCTCCCGTTGTACAGAAAGCTTCATAGCTGGAACAACTCAAATGTAAGGGTATCCCATCCAGGGACAAAGAGGTCATAAGATCCATGTATGCTAACCTTATGATGCCAATTATATTGTTCAATGCCCCCTTCGGCAGGTACCTCACAAAGCACATGCAGCAGCTGGAGAGACCACAGAGGTCCCTCACTAGAAAAATCCAGGACCACAAACACCTACCCTACACAGATAGGCTAACAGTAGTGTCCCTCTACTCAGTTCCATACAGACTTTACAGAGGTGACCCCTGCCTGGCATACAAAGCAATCCAGACCCTGCCTTGATGGGACTTTTGCACATATGGAAGGCAAGACCCACTCAATCAACATTTAGCCACAGCATCAACCTGTCATATCAATAGGGCTTGTTGGTGTGACAGATATGTGTTCCACATACTCCCCCATCTGTGGAATACACTCCCTGTCCACATCAAGCTAAGTGCCTCAATACCGCTAGTGAAGTGCTCCCTGTATAAGTGCATGGGAAATGGAAAATACAATCCTGTGATTCCACCTCTGTCCCAGCTGGACAGAGATTCTGGGTGTTGATATGTCAACACGGGCTACACTCTCATCAGCTAAGGTTATCAGTGCTTCAGGGCCAATACCCTACTAACCTCATATCAACCCATCAACCTATACATGACTGTCAGTGGTTCACCACGTTACTCTGTGCTGCTCTGCCACTGACATACCTGGAAATCACAATGCTATGTGGAATATACCACACATATAATGGACATCTCTGCTCAGTAGAATGCACTCTGTACCCACACCCAAGACAATTGGACAAGGTCATAAATAAAAGTAGTACAGAGGCCCAATGATAGTCACATGTTTTAAATATTGCTCTTATAAATTTAGAAAGTTGGCAGAATAACAGGTTTTGCATTAGCAGGAATTGTCTGAAGGTTATTAAGTCTGAAACACAAATGTCTGTCATTATTTTCTAACTTCAGTCTTTAATTATTGGCCAGTAACTTGCCAGAAAACCATACGTTTATGAAAAATGGACAAAATAGAGACAAACATCTGGGCAATCTGCAAAAAATTGTACAGTTGAGAGGTATGCCCCCACCAGGATATGACTTTTCAGGTAAGAAGAATACCACACAAGCAGGAGATCCCCAGGCAGTATATCATCAAGGTGGTGGACTGTTTACACAGCTTCATCAGTCAATCAGCTATAGCCACACCTCTCAACTGGCCAGATTGGGCAATAATGTTATAGTTTGCCTCATAATATTGGTCTGTGCATCATATATCTTGTATTTCTCAGATAAATCACTGTGATGATCTGAAGATTCCTGTCAGTAGGTAATGACACAATACATTTCAGTGTCAGGCATCATATATGTCATAAAATGTCTGCTAAAACAAACCTTGTAACTCTAGCAACTTCCTTTTACCTTTTCAGAGGTATGGCTGTATCACACAAAACCCCAGACTGGAGTACACTATCTCTGGAATAGAGTCCCTCTCTTACTATAGAAGGTCATACTGAGCATGCTCCTACACTTAGATAATTACAGCTCATGTTGGAACCCACATCAGACTATATAACTGTATTGTGCATATATGTCTTTGCATACAAACAGCTATGTACACCTTAACTGTCTCTACACACACCCATCAGACAGGATTACCCTCAGCTATCTGTAGGTGGCCCATATGCGATATAGCTGCATCTGTTGCATGATGCACAGACATATATATATGG
Organism: Protopterus annectens; assembly: GCF_019279795.1. Lineage (NCBI taxonomy): Eukaryota > Metazoa > Chordata > Ceratodontiformes > Protopteridae > Protopterus > Protopterus annectens. The sequence goes on from NC_056733.1 coordinate 376,471,863, forward strand.
GCAACATATAACAATATGTCAAGCATACACACACATAGACATGGGGAAGAGAGAGACAGACAGTGACATAGAGAGACACACACAGGGAGACATACACAGAGAGTGAGTCATACACAAAGATACCCTGAATAGCATAGATTGATGTCCTGCTGTGGACAGTGGAATATCGGTTGTAACCAGTCACATGTGTCAGCATGAAGGTGAGCTCCACTGTGTAATAGTTCTGAGGTGGAGGGTTGTAATATCACATCACCTGCCTTTGTGTGTGTTTCTGTAAGTTTAAGTATTAAGAGGCCTTTCCCACTCAGTACACTTCGCATTGCCTTACTTCACAAGATCTGCTGATATCATTCACTTTAGAAGTACCTTTGGACACTTGTCAGCCCTATAAGCTCTGTGGTGTGTGTGATAACTGTGTAACACTATAATACAAATAACTAGATAGGTAAGGGTTCTAATTTCAGTCCTGGCAAATGTGTGTGCAAAGGTGTTTGTGTGTATGTTTGGAGGGTAAATTATTTTGATGCCCTTCACATGCAGTACATTTCCCATTGCCATACTTTACAAGGGATGTTGAGGTAATTCACCTTAGAAGTACCTTGGGACAATGCTAAATCTTATCAGCTCTGTGGTGCATGTGATAACCATGTAACACTGTAGTGCACATGACTAGATAGGTAGGTGTTCAAAACTCAATACTGGCAACTGTGATACTGTGTGTGTGTGTGAGAGAATCATATCCTGTGTGTGTGTGTGTGTGTGTGTGTGTGTGTGTGTGTGTGTGTGTGTGTGTGTGTGTGTGTGTGTGTGTGTGTGTTTGGGTGAGAATCATAACCTGTGAGGGTGTGGGTTATACCATTTTGAGGCATGTACCACCGAGTACACTTGCCATTGCCCTACTTTATAAGGCCTGCTGATGTCATTCACCTTAGAAGTACCTGTATACACTTTTCAGCCCTCTAAGCTCTGTGGCATTTCCAATAACTGCATAATACTATAATACAAATAATTAGATAGCTAGGGGATCTAATCTCAATGCTGACAACTATAGTAGTGTGTGTGTGAAGCATATCCGCTGTGGCTGTTGTGTGTGCAGGTTATGCCATTTTAAGGCCTGTTGACCCCCTCCATATGGGATTACTTTAAAGAGCCTGTTAATGGGATCTGCCTCACATGCACCATGTTAAACTATACAGCCCATACCAGTCATCTGTACAGATGTATATGGAATATCCAGATGTCTGCAACCTACGTGTGGTCTGTGTACCATAACAATGGGCATTTATGTGATATCATTGCTAAATATGTCAGAGTTACCATACTAACAGACATGCCAGCATCAGACATCATACCTGACTGAAACATCATGCTGATATAAAGTCTATTACTCTATCACTTGTCCATGTTTATAGGAGCAATACATGAGACCAGTCACTATTTCTGGTGGATTTTCCCACCATCCATAAAGGCAATCCTAAGATTACATGTTGTAAGAGGTAGTGGGTGTTGTCCCAGGCATATAATCTATGTGGAGCATGTAATATGTATGTAGCACTATAGTACATAAAAGTGGATGCGTAGGGTTACTAATCTGTCTACTGGCAACTGTGTCTATGTTTCTGTATTCCCATCTGTGTCTGTCTTTACTGTGTGCATGCGATGGCTATACCATTTTGTGTGGTTCTTCCACCCTGTGAACTCCCTCATTGCCAACCTAGTTTCAGCCCATACAGATGTCATTCATCCATTTTGCAAGCACAGTTACACAGTTTCTAACAGAAAGGCACTGTGGTGCATGCAGTGGTCCTATCACTGTGTACTGTAGATACATAGATAGGTAGGTTATCTAATCTGAGAAATGTCAACTCTATGTGAATGTGTGTTTCAATGCATGGCCCCATGCAGCAGTGTGTGTGTGTGTGTGTGTGTGTGTGTGTGTGTGTGTGTGTGTGTGTGTGTGTGTGTGTGTGTGTGTGTGTGTGTGTGTGTGTGTGTGTGTGTGTGTGTGTGTGTGTGTGTGTGTGTGTGTGTGAGTGTGTGTGTTGATATAATTCACCTTAGAAGAACCTTGGAACACTACTAAATCTTATAAGCACTGTGGCACGTGTAATAACTATGTAACACTGTAGTGCACATAACTAGATAGGTAGGGGTTCAAAACTCAATACTGGCAACTGTGATACTGTGTGTGCATGTGTGTGTGTATGTGTGTGTGGGGGGGGAGAATCATAACCTGTGGGGGTGTGGTTTATACCATTTTGAGGCATGTACCACCCAGTACACTTCCCATTGCCCTACTTTACAAGGTCTGCTGATATCATTCACCTTAGAAGTACCTGTACACACTCTTCAGCCCTCTAAGTTCTGTGGCATTTCCAATAACTGCATAATGCTATAATACAAATAATTAGATAGCTAGGGGTTCTAATCTCAATACTGACAACTATAGTAATGTGTGTGTGAAGCATATCCCCCTGTGGCTGTTGTGTATGCAGGTTATACCATTTTAAGGCCTGTTGACCCCCTCCACATGGCATTACTTTAAAGAGCCTGTTAATGGGATTTGCCTCACATGCACCATGTTAAAATATAAAGCCCTTACCAGTCATCTGTACAGATGTATATGGAATATTCAGATGTTTGCAACCTATATGTGGTCTGTGCACCATAACGATGGACATTTATGTGATATCATTGCCAAATATGTCAGAGTTACCATAATGACAGACATGCCAGCATCAGACATCATACCTGACTGAAACATCATGCTGATATAAAGTCTGTTACTCTTTCACTTGTCCAGATTTTTAGGAGCAATACATGAAACCAGTCACTATTTCTGGTGGTTTATCCCACCATCCATAAAGGCATTCCCAAGATTACATGTTGTAAGAGGTAGTGGGTTCTGTCCCAGGCATATGATCTATGTGGCGCATGTAATGTGTACGTAGCACTATAGTACATACAAGTGGATACGTAGGGTTACTAATATGTCTACTGGCAACTGTGTTTATGTTTCTGTATGCACATCCCCTGTGGCTGTGTTTACTGTGTGTATGCAATGGCTATAACATTTTGTGTGGCTCTTCAACCCTGTGAACTCCCTCATTGCCAACCTAGTTTCAGCCCATACAGATGTCATATACCTTACAAGCACAGTTACACTGTTTCTAACAGAAAGGCACTGTGGTGTATGCAATGGTCGTATCGCTGTGTATTATAGATAAATAGATAAGTAGGTCATCTAATCTGAGAAGTGTCAACTCTATGTGCATGTATGTTTCAATGCATGTCCCCATGCAGCAGTGTGTGTGTGTGTGTGTGTGTGTGTGTGTGTGTGTGTGTGTGTGTGTGTGTGTGTGTGTGTGTGTGTGTGTGTATGTGTCAGATGGCTCTACTATGTTAAGGGCCTCTGAACCCACCACTGGCAATCCTAACAGCCCCTGCAATTGTCACCCACTTGAATAGTAGTGATTACCTCTGTGGTATTTGTGTTATGTATCTAGCGCTATTATTTGTAACACTGGACAGGTAGGGGCTGTGCTTAGCCCTTGAACAGCTGCCCCATGTGCAGGACTATGACTCTGTGTGCACTACCAGCATGAGAGGCCAGACTTGCATATAAGAAAACAGACACATGCTGTGATTGTCAGGTTAGACTAACACAGACTGACCTGTGTCAGGAATACATACCCCAAACCTGTCATATACAGTACCATGCATACCCTCATCACCTGCATCAAGATTGAGTGGATGGGAAAGAAATGGCAGGGGCAACAGGTGCTAATAGGCGGATCTGTTGCAGTTAAAGTAATGGCTAAGCTTGTGAGGGACCAAGTGCCAGTACTCAAGTAACCTCCTCTATATGTATGAGCCTGTGGTACTACAGACCACCCAGGTGACATGTATAAAGGCTAGCTGGCTGTGTCAAGGTATATGTATGCTAGGTCACACTGTCCACCCCAAGTGTCCCTCACACACTGTTGCATGCATACACACCTGGTAAACATGTACCTTGGCTATGAAAAGGTCTCTGTGTTTCCACTCCACCATTGCTAATGTCAGCAGGCCCACAGCCTGCAGACACACAGACACCTGGAACACAAATAACATACAGTATGTGAGACTTCAGTCAATCAGCAGTACTAACAGCAATAATGCATCATGGCTAAAAGGTGCATACACTTTGATGTGTACCCATAACTATTGCCAGCAGACAGCACCTTACACAGCATTACATTACTACACTGTACTATATTCACCCCGTGCATCAGACCCATATTAGCATGTCCCTGCATCAATGGTATGGATAACAGGGATGTGGCACAGGTATCATCACATGCACAGGGTGTGGTGTGTGTTTGCCAGAGGCCTAGGCTAGGCCATATGGTTGACATTGCGTGTGTGTGTGTGCGTGTGTGTGTGTGTGTGTGTGTGTGTGTGTGTGTGTGTGTGTGTGTGTGTATGTGTGTGTGTCTGCAGGGGTGATGTTCAACTGGGCTGGGAAGAGGAGCTGTCTGTGTCTGGTGGTGGCCTGCCTGTGATAAAGATGTGTGAGTGTCTGTATGCATACAACCAAGCCATATGGTTGCCCTACACAGTGGTATGTTGGATAGTCATGGACTGTACATGGCAGGATGTACAGTTTACCATCTCCTGCCAGGGACATGGGAACTGGTTCTGCCAGGAGTCTAACTGGCACCACCAGGCCCAAGGCCAGATGCAGTACTACTCCCCGATGGTGACTGCTGTCTGCTAGATCCATGTCCCTGACAGGACCAGCCAGGACCATGTGCCCATGGCCTGCTCCAGTGTGGTATGTACAGCACCCTCCCTTTGGTAGTGCTGGTGGTACTGCCACTATGGGAGTGTGAATGTGCATGGCCATGTGGGCTCTCAGATGATCTTGCTGCTGACCTACGTCCACATGAGTGACGTCCTACTCCCACCACATGCTCAAGCACAGACATTGCATGGTCAAGCAGTGACAATGTCATACCCACCATCTATCCACGACATTGGCAAAATGACGTATGACATCACCAATGCCATGGAGGTCATCACGCATGGCATGAAGTGCTGCATTCATGACCCTGAGCATCTGTTTAGTGTTGCGGTCAGTAAGTGCATGTGCCTCCATGATGGACCAAAAATGTGTGTCTGGTGACACCTGCTGTGATGCTTGCGACAGGGGCTTGATGGGCAGCAGTCCTCCTTAGAGCACCTCTGTCCATCTACCTGTGTGGGATCTCACCTGCTTTCTGGCTATGTCTAGTGTCTACACTCATACTTACCATAGTCACCTCACTAGCCTGTTCCATGCCACCACCCTCCAACTGTCCATTATCTGTGGCTGCTGGAGACTGGGGATGTGTGGGCATATTGACTGTCAGAGACATTGTGGATGAAAGTGGAATACCAACCAATGGCACAGATTCAACCCCTGACAACCCCACCTGTGCCTCACAATGACAACCATCATCATTAGAGTCCACTAAGACACTGACATCAGGTTGTGAGGGGGAGAGACACCAACCTCCATGTTCACCTGTGTGGGGAAGACAACATATGTAAATTAATACCCTGCAGTATAATGTTTGCTGATACACACACACACACACACACACACACACACACACACACACACACACACACACACACACACACACGCACACACACGTGTGCACAGACACATACAGGTGAGGTGACACAAAGGCATTACACAGGCCACACAGTCTCTGAATGATGACACGCATGCCACACAATCAGACCACAACATACACATTCTGGACAGGCCCTCAACAACATGCAGTGCAGCTACATCCACTTAATGTTGCTACTCATATACCCCTCTGAGATACGTGAGGAGTGGTAATATGTGATGGACCTTCACCTAACACACACTGCACCCATGTACGCAATATGGATGTACCCCTGTATAGCACAGTGGCAACATCTACAGAAATATACTTGCCAATATGTTATAGCTCCTGTCAATAGGCTCCTGTGATGACCACAGTGATGTACCGCAATTAACCCCACCACAAGTTAACATGCACATATTACAATATGACTAAGAGTAACAGTTGTGTGCATGGAAAAATGCATGCCATTAACATGCTTTGGTTATTGGTGAGCCACAACAAGACATTTCCATAATCACCGGCTTTAAGCTGCTGTTTCCCAGCCAGACCAGAGGGACCTATGTAGTTGTGGGGGAGAGGTATTGTCAGCACATTCACATGTAGCATTGGTACAGGAAAAGGATGTATGTCTGAACATGTACAGTACAAGCTCTGATACTACACGATTTGCTGTCATTCACTACAGATGTGCACTTGTGTGCATTACAAAACCAAGCCACAAATGCAGCTTGACCTGACATATGCTACTAGATACTCCAAGGATGCCGGTATGAATGATACAGTACAGAAGTGAGATCCACTGGGGCCTTACCTGAATGCCCCTCATCTGCTGTCTGGGTGCCACCCACCTCCATGACAGAGGTGTGGATGGCTTCCTAGGGTGTGGTGGCTGCCCCAAGGTTGGCAAGGAACTCCTCTGTAGGTGTCAGTGGGGCCTGCATAGCAGGACCCTCATCTGTGGCTGTATGGTCCCTGGCCACAGCTGCAACCCTCTGCTGGGCATAGTGAATAAGGCCAGTTGCCCTGTGTCTGACCTGCTCATCGGTACACCCATGATGACCCAGAATGTAGATGATTTCCAGTAGGTTGTTATACAGGGCAGTGTGTTCCTGCTGCTGCTGTCTGCTCCTGCTGAACAGCACTGTGTGGTGCAGTCTTAAGGCATCTACGATTGCAGCAGTCTCAGCTTCCAAAAAGGGTGGTAATCTCTGTCATGGCATTGCACCTGAAAGACATGAATAGAGAAACACATCACAGGACCTCATACATTGGGCACCATTATGTACAGATCCTGCACATCCATGTCTGCTAGCACTATTCACCACTGATGCCCACATCACACCCCTGCCATCTATCAGCACAGTATGCATCTTGGTAGTGTCACCATACTGGCAGTACAGCATGCATTGCACTCATGATCCTGATGTTTCATGTTCCCCCAATGAGGACCATTAATGTACGTAATCCTCCATTCATCATTCACATCAGACATCACATGCAGCAGCTGGTGACATCACAGAAGTTCCCTTCCAGGCCGTAGCAGCCCATCAGGCATCTAACATAAATCTATAGTCTATGAGGTCAACCCTCTACCTAGTGTCATACATACCCCTCAAGAGTTACCTCACTCTTGCATGCCAGGCAATCACACACTCCACATCACTGGGACTGCTTCATGAGTGCAGGTCATGATCCACTCGGTTAACATACACACACATACCCCCCCCCACACACACACACACACACACACACACACACACACACACACACACACACACACACACACACACACACACACACACACACACACACACACACACTACTGTTAAAGTCTGGCACAGCTTTACCACCTATGGGACCTTCAGCCCAGACATTAAGGTAGTTCTGACTGCCACAATCTATCTCTTTAACAGCTACCGTAAGGCCCTCAACAAGGGGCGACAAATCCTACTGTGTGATGAGACTGTTAGCAAAATGGTAAGAGTGACTAAGAACAAGGCTATTGGAGTCAACTATACAGTATCACCAGGTGCATATGCAAGTACTCTCAGAGCTGACTTACTGCTATACAGACCAGAGACAATGACAATGTTTAATATGTGATAATTACTAATAAATGAACAAGAGACTACTCTATCAATGCAGTAACTACACAGTTCAGATTCACAGGGATTCATTTTAGACAACATTGCAGGACAGTCTGCAATATATACAGGAAACATGTAATGTACTAGGTGCATAGATTCATAGGATGATACTAGGCTATTGGCCTGGATGCCCTTATAAGCCTAGCCCAGATTTTATCCTGTCAGGCTGAGACACAGGCAGGATCCCAGGGGTGTCTTTTCTGTTTCCCATGCAGCTGTCCAGCTTCTTCTTAAAGAGGGCTGTAGAGGTACTCTGCTAAACATGGGGAAGGAGTGTATTTTACAGTGTATCTTTAGGGACACAAATCTATCCCACCAAGTACTATTCATGTCACAGACCAGGTGAGGGCCTTGCGTGTGGCTTGCGTGAGTAGGGTTTGTCTTACAGATATGCAGAAATGCCATCAAGTGTGGTTAGGAAATGGCCTTGTATGTCAGACACAGGTCACCTATGATTAGTCCGTATGAGACTGAGTAGAGGAACAGGGCTTTCAGCCTATCTGTATAGGGAAGGTGTTGTAGACCCTGGATTTTTCTGGTCAAGAACCTCTGTGGTCTCTGCAACTGCTGCATTTGCTTGGCAAGGTACATGCCAAAGGAACCATTGTACTCAGTAATGGTTCTGATAAGGGTGGAGTACAGGCATGTTATGTCCTCCTGGTTCCTGGATGACATACCGTTATTTGTGAGGTGGGCCATGAAGACAGCCTTCCGTACAATGGTGCCAACGTGGTGGGAAACTGTCAGGTTGCTATCAACCTTGGTGCACAAGTCACCTCACACCTGATTACATGATCAGTACATTGTTATTACTGTCATAATTAGTGTGGATGACATCTACCACAATTGGGATAATGATTTCCTGGCATTCAGTTTGAGGCAATGGTTCTGGCACCAGTCATTAATTTGGGTAATGGCCTCTTGGAGGATGCGCACATCCATAGGGGAATGTAAGGCAGTGGCTAGCTTCCAACCATCTGTAAACCTGGTCAGCCACAGACCACTGGTTTTGTCTTGAATGACAGAAATGTATATTTCAAACAGTAGAGGCCCCCAGACTGATCCTTTGGGTACACTGCTCTTTAAGGGTCTACTACTAGAGGTGGCTTCCACCACTTTGATTAAGTGTGTACTATCATTGAACCAGTTAGCTAATCATCTGGTAATATACAGGTTGGTGCCTAGCTGTGTAGGCTTATGTATTATGGCCGATTGGGGATTATTGTCAGAGGTTTTGGCTAGGTGAAGGTAGGCAGTGTGCACCATCTTCCCCTCGTCCATGTGTTTTTTGACCACTTCAAAGTAGTCAACCAGGTTTAACAGGCCTGATCTCCCTTTGTCAATACCAAAGTGTGTGGGCTCAAGCATTTTGAGGTTGCTGATGTCCCTGTTTATAAGGTTCTTGATAATGCCTTCCATGCCCTTGGAGATCAGGCTAGTTAGACTGATGTGCATATGATTGACTGGGTCAGTGGATACTCCACCTTTGTGTAGAGGGATGACAGTGGCTGTCCCCCATGTAGATGGGATGGCACTGATGTTCAGGCTTTGGTTGACTACAGTGTGTAACAGAGCTGAAAGCTCATGTCTAAGTTCCTGTAGAATGCAGCCAGGGATGGCATTAAGCCCCATGGAGCATTCTGTTTGTTGCCTTTGAAAGGGCATTACGGACCTGCTCCCTGATTATGAGGGGAGGGGGGCAGGTGCTGTGCATGTCCTTGTTTACTGATGGGGGAAAGGGAGGGTGATGTTTTCAATTAACCTGTCTGCAGCAGGTTGGCTATATCTATGGCATATGTGTATGTGGTGTTATTGGCCATCACTACAGAGTAGATTTGGGTGTTGCCTCTGAGATTGCAGACATATGTGAAGAAGGCCTTGTTATGGGCCTTGGTGGATGTGTCCAATATGCAGTCAAAGTTAGCCTTAGGGTAATTCACCGGTGACCTTATTTACTTGTTCAGACAAAGGTGAGATTGCATCCAGTCTGGCACCTGCTCCTTCTTGGCCCTGTACAGCAAATATTTCCACCTATTATGGAGTTTGTGTATTGCTGCTGTCCACCACAGAGGTTTACTCTGTCTTGAGGGAGATGATTGTGTCCTGTCCGGTATTGCTGAGTCCATACAGCTATGTAGGTGCTCATATAGTACTTTGGTATAGGCTTGAACATTACTGCTAGTTACAACTGATGGGACGGTGGCTGTGAAGCTCCTTCAACCTGCTCTGAGGATATTATGGTCATTTTTGGAAACGTGTTTTTTTTACCCTGATGGTGGGGGGGCAGGGGAGATGGTGACCTCAAAAGTAATGGCTTTATGGTCAGATCGTACCAAGGAGAATGACACTGTAGGAGTGCTATAGTGACTATTCATGTTGGTTAGGACCAGGTACAGGATATTTCCACCTGTTGTAGGGGTGATGACCAGCTTACCCAATGCAGTGGCATTGACATTGCCCAGGAATCTCTGTGCATTCATGTTCAGGTAGAATAGGTCATGCGCACTATGGTTGGGTAGTTAAAGTGACCCAGGATCAGGGTGGAGGGTTGAATCTTGACAGATTCAAGTAAGTCCAGATAGATGTAGTGAGTGTCCTGAGACATGGTTGGAGACCTGTAGCTAGCTATGATTTGAATAGGTGTTTTGTCAACAGTTAACTGCACTTGGGATGTCTCCACTGCGTCATACTGTTTGACCAGCCTGGAGGTGTGTATGTGTATGATAAAGTTTAAAACTCCCCCTCCTTTGGCTTTGTAGCCCTCCATTTGGGGTCTGAAAGTATGGTAGGATGAGTAACCTGGCAAGGTTAGTGTGCTCTCCACAGCTTCAGACCAGATTTCATAACTGCACAAATGTCAGTATCCTCCAGGACAAGGAAAGCTTACAGTGACTTTAGTTTCATGCTAAGACTCCTAGCATTTAGCAGCATTACCTTTACATTTTGTTTATAATATGCTTTCATGCTGATAATTTTCTGCTCATGACTTTGCCTACAAAAGGCACTGTGGGGAAGGCAAGTGCCTTTGCCAGAAGCCTAAAGCCCAGGGCAGACAGATGAAGGCCATTTCTGGCAAAGCATTGTGGTCTGTCAATCATGTACTGTCATGTGACTGAGACAGCAAGGATTCTAGGCTCTTAATGTGATTGCATCCCTCACATATTTTGTTCCTAGGTGGTAGTAGCACACAGTTGTCTGTGTACATAAGGCAGTGGCTACACTGTGTCAGGATGCCCATATGAACTGGACTAGCATAAGAAAGCACAGGAAAGCACAGGAAATTGTCCATCCATGGATATCAGTATCTGTGGAAGAGACATCAGGGATTGTAGAGTGGGTACTATCTTAGGATAGCACCTATAGGTGTGAGTATGGCTGGATAACATCAAGACAGTACCTGCAGGTGAGGGCCTCACTCATACAGTTTTAACACTCAAAGTGTTAAAACTGCACAAACACACAAAACCATGCACATGCTGGGTTGATATACCATAACAACAAAGGTAAAATAGGAACACTGGGGGTGACCAATCAACATTTGCCCCTGAGCTATTAGCTCAACATCCTATGGCAGACCAGTGCCAACCAGTTCATTTACTCCCAGTAATTCCAGGCAGGCCCTGGACAACACTAGATGGCGTAGCAGGAAACACAAGTCACACAAACAGATGTGACTGCAGCAAAGAGTATAACCAGACTATGCTAAAGATATTTAAATCTTTTTAGGTCAGTGTAACACAGGTGAACAGATACACACTTAAATATGACAATGACAAACAAGAGCAAATGAATTTAAATGGCTTAACCAGTTAACCAATAGTAAAGTTCTGAACAGAGCCCTGTTCCAGCATTCTTCAGTCACAAAACTTCTAACTGCACACTCCTGCCACTAGGGTGCAGGGAAACCCTCTCCAAAAAAGTTAGCCCTGATTAGTGTTCAAGTTGTACAAACAAAGCTATATTCAGCAGGTCAGGATGTAGTGTACGCTACAGGAAACAAGGCATACCAATGTCAGAAAAACACAGTTCAAATGAGCAGTCACAATGAGCCTTTAACCAGCAAGTTATAGCTCAGAAGGACATAATGTAGCCTCTCCTCCCACAACAGTGCAGATCACAAACCTGCTTTATGTAAAACAACTGGCCTGAAGCCAATGTGCTTAAACACATAGCCTTACCATAACAGAATTACATTAGGCTACTGACAAGCAGTAATAAATGCAGCAGAATAAGTGCAATTGAGTCATTGCAAGAACAGGCAGTGAAAACAAATTGAAGTAATACAGTTGGAATAGACAGAGATACAGTAACATGTTTTTTGTTTATAGGTTATGTGGGAAAAGATGAAACACAATAATGTCTGGTTGAGAAATGAAGGGGGTTAGGTTGTGGTGAGGTGGAGTGGGGTATATCTGTCTACTCAGTGGGATAAGCTGATGAGATACAACTGGGAGCTGTGTTCAAAATGAGATTTGTAGTAGGGGCAGCCAAGTCACATGCCAACAAAGATTTGAACACAACAAAGGGGGGGGGGTCTATATCATATGATCAAAGTTCCAAAACTTTGAATCATTAAAGGATGAACTTTAATGATTGAAGTCTCAGAACTTCGAACGCACATTAAAAAAAAAGTAAAATCAGTAAAAAAAAAATGCTCTATGCGGAGGGGGGGGGCAAGCCACCCTGCACCCCCTACATGGGGGCTGTACCCCCCACACCCCCTGCTACTTAAATATACCAACTCTGAGATGGCACTACAGTGCAGTAAAGGGAGATCTTCCCTTTCCGCGCTCTATGGTGATCTCCGTTATATACATAGATACAAAATAGATGTGACTAAAGCTTAACTAAAGAGCTTCAAATCAACATTAAACGCAGACATGACTGATACTCAGAGCACTGCACAACACAGAAACACTTCAGCTAGCTACAGATATTTGTAATTAAGAGAGCAATGTTGTGCCTCAGCTATGCACACTACTTAGCTGCAGCTATTTACGTTTCAAATGAATTATTTAGTAACCTTTGTTAACAGACCCTAGCCAAGAACTGTAAAAACTACAACAGAACAGAACATGTATAACCAAACAAATGCAATACTATAATAACATACAAAATAAAAGTCATCAAAGCTTAAATACTGAGCTTCAAATCTAAAGTACATGCAGAGATGACTGATACTCAGAGCAATGCAGACCACATAAACATCAGACAGATATACCATATTGCCATATATATGTAAATGATGCCACATTTGCCTAGTTCCCATGCAATATGCAAAGCTGTTTGTGTGGGACAGGGCTGAAAGCAATAATCCACATTAATACTGCATTATCTCATATTGCATCAGTGCTTCTTACCTGCCTTCATTTCACAGGCTAACAGCAAATAACATACGTTGTGTCAGGTGTACAGAACTGTCTGATGTGTGTATAGCACTGGAAGTCATAACACAGTTAAACACATTTCCAATTTCAACTTAGTAATTATAATCAACTTTGTAATTATTTATGTTTGAAGGCAATACAACAACCTGTAGAAATTTATGTCTGTTTGATGCACTGGAACTAAGATAACACATTTGTAAAACAAGTACAGCCTATTTACTTGACATTTTGCAACTCATGTCTGTATGTTTGAGGCTTTCAGCTTCTACTATTAATACATACATGTGCACAGGTAATACTCGATATACATTTCTGTTCTTTGTCAGTATGGCACACTGTGTTTACACTCTTGCAGCGCAGTCTTACCTCTCAACCCTTTAGTGCAAGACATCTGGACAAAGGCACACATCAATGGGGGACAAAGACACTTTATAAATATAGCTGTAAAACACTTAGTTGCTAGCAAAGCAGGTTTTGCATTCACAGGAAGACTCTGAAGGATATGACATCTGACATTCAAATGTATGCTATTATGTTATGACTTCAGTCTTTACTGATTTACCAGTGACTTTCCAGACAAAACACGAGTGTATGAGACATTCACTACAAATATGAGGCAAGCATGTGGTCAGTCTGCAAAACTCTGGACAGTTTAAAGGTATGAGCTCACTATATAACATACAGTTCAACTTACACTTCTGCACCAGTTGTTTACTATGCACATACCCTATATAAATATCTTACATTTGTAAGACAAGCATATGTATCATACTAGCATTCACAAGAGACATATGAATATTTACAACATCCCAGGAAGCTGACCTGGCAGTGTCACAGTCAGTATTGTACAACAGACACTCCAGTAGTAGTCACATGTGAGCTGGCCTTTGCTGGGGTGACTCAGGGGCCAGAGCTGTAATCTATGTCATTGCAGACAGAGCCAGCAGGGATGCCCATAGGTGCTGGACATCAAAATTGTAGGTCAGCAAGTCCTGTTGAGACCTATTGTTTAACTTCCTATTTCACATTATTGCATCCCCCCTTCTGCATTCCATTACATGCTTAATTGTTTGCCATACCTGTTGTAGTGCTGAAGAGTTTTCTCAGAATAATGCAAACAGTAGTCTGTCTTTTGTAGAAAGGTTCAGACCTGTTTTGCACAGGTAGCAGCTTGCCTTTTGTAGGTAATGTTCATCAGCAGATGATGGCCTGTGTGCCAATTGGTGTCTCCCACTTGCTAATTGCATCCAAGTGTTTTCTTTCCATTAGCCAATGCCATAGCAACACAGTGGTACAATTAAGTCCTTCATGTAGGCCTTGTCCCTTTTTCTTGCTCGTGAGGAGAACATTATGGAGGTGTGCGAGCTACAGCTTCACAGAAGGTAGGTGGAAATACCTCTTACAGTAAGAAATGTGGAGAAAGACAAACACAATAGGGGACAAAGTACCAGAATTAGGGACAGGTTGTCAATATTGCTGTTATACAGTAAGAATATTGCTAGATAACAGGGTTTGTCTGGACATGCATTTTCTGGGTGATTTGAAGTCTGACAGTGATATGTATATGACATCCCTCTCAACTGTCCAGATTTCCAGAGAATGTCCAGAGGTTTGCCTTTTATGTTTTGTCTGTTCTTCAGACAAATTCTGCTTTTGGAAAATCAGTAGGACAATCTGAGGATTGAAGTCACTAAATAATGACATTCATTTGGGTTTTAGACTTCATATCCTTCAGAAAAGTTATGTTATAACAAACATTGAAACACCAACTTTTTCGGTTTAAACATCATTATTTAAGATATGTCCCTATTTTTGGCCCTCTGTCCCCCAAGTATGTCAGGCTTTGTCCAGATATCTTGCAATAAGAGGTTCAGAGGTATGGTATATCATTATTTAGTGACTTTACTCCTGATATCATCTCATTGATTAAGCAGAATCGCAGAAATATTATGAGACACTGGCCATATATATAGTCCCACACCCTGGACATTCTGTGGAAATCTGTACAGTTGAGAGTTATGCATGTCTGGCCATTGTTAGACTGTCAAGAC